>NC_134401.1:44851584-45151584 GCF_050003625.1 Haematobia irritans | reverse complement strand
TAGAATTCTACCAAAAATTTTAACCAAATTTTCTATAAAAATAAAATTTTGATAGAATTGTCCATAAAAATAAAATTTTGAAAAATTTTCTATAGAAATAAAATTTTGACAAAGTTTTCTATAGAAATAAAATTTTGACAAAATTTTCTATAGAGATAAAATTTTAACAAAACTTTTTATAGAAATAAAGTTTTGATAAAATTTTCTACAGAAGTAAAATTTTGAGAGAATTTACTATAGAAATAAAATCTTTACAAAATTTTCTATAGACATAAAATTTTAACAAAATTTTTTATAGAAATAAAGTTTTGATAAAATTTTCTACAGAAGTAAAAGTTTGAGAAAATTTCCTATAAAAATAAAATTTTGAGAAAATTTTCTAAAGAAATACAATTTTGAGAAATTCGATTTTCTATAGAAATACAATTTTGGCCAAATTTTCCAAAAAATAATATTTTCTATAGATATACAATTTTGACATAATTTTCTACAGAAATAATATTTCGACAAAATTTTCTATAGAAATAAAATTTGGACTAAAAATTCCTATACAAATAAAATTTGGACAAAATTTTCTATAGAAATAAAATTTGGACAAAAATTTCCTATACAAATAAAATTTGGACAAAATTTTCTATAGAAATAAAATTTGGACAAAATTTTCTATAGAAATAAAATTTGGACAAACTATCCTATAGAAATAAAATTTTGATAAAATTGTCTATAGAAATAAAATTGCTGACAAAATTGTATATATAAATAAAATTTCTAGAAGAATTGAAGAAGGATAAAAATCTGTTCCAAATTGCTTCAGAGTTAAATAAAAATAATAATATTAATTCAACTTATTTATTATTTAATTACAAGGTAAATTTAATTGATTTAATTAAATATTAATTGGCATGATTTTTATTTTAAGTCAAATCTTAGAAAATTTTGATTATTATATATCAGTTGATGACATTTTTATTAATTCTAGCAATTGATTTTTTAATCTATCTGTTATTCAGCATCAATCAATTTTTTAATTGGAAATGTTGGATGATTTGCTGGGAAAGATATATTTACATTCTTTTGGTAGCACACATTTAGTATCAAGGAAGAAAATTCAAGTATTATTTTATTTTAGATCCACAACCAGATGTTTACAGAATGTCTATACGATTTAAATATTATCTACTACCCAGCAAAAAAAATTGGAAGTTGTTCCACAAACATTTCTTTTAAAGCCCATCCCAGAATCCCCCATCAAGTTTTTTCAACTTAGGATGCAGTCCTTTTGGACAAGTCCACAAACATTTCTTCTAAAGCGCATCGTGGGATTCCCCAATGATTTTTGTCCACTTCCGATGCAGTCCTTTTGGACAAGTATTAGAAAGAATGCAATCAGGCTATTTTAAGTGCAAATTTTAAACAATTAAATTTTACAAAAAAATAGAAAACTAATAACAAAACGAAAAAAATAGAAAATTAATAAAAAATATAAAAATAATAAAAAAATAAATTTCATCCCCGCTGGGATTTGAACCTGTGCCGATTGACTTTTTCGCTTCCATGGAAGTTCTTTTGAGAAGGTTTTGCAAATTACGAGAATTTTTAATTTTTTGTTGATTTAATGGAAAAATATATTTATACGAAATATTTGCCGAAAATAAAAAATAAAAACGATGCATGACATAAAAAAATAATTTTTTAGAAAAATATTTGATAAAAAATTGCCGCTGGTGAGATTTGAACCTGCGTTTCTTATTTTTTCGTTCATACTAATAAAGATCATCTCGAGAAGCAATTAGAATGTTATTCCTTGGAGTCGTATTACGATCATATCACAAACATTTGAATTGACCTTTCGACGCTTTATCTTCAATGGCGTTTGTGGCTGAGTGTGCTAAGGCGTTCGGTTATGGTGCCAGCAAACCCAGGTTCAACCCCTGGTCGGAGCGGAAAAGTTTTTCAAATTGTAAATTTTAGATAATAGGAAAATAATTGTGTATAAAACATATGGATGAAAAAAAAAGTGAAATTGGTTGAAAATTTTTTTTTTTCGCTTTTTAAATTTCTTCATTCAAATTAACTTCCAGGGCACAACTTCTAAAGCAATGCAAAGGGTCCAAAAAGGGAGTACTTCCGTCCTATGACAAGCCCATGTAAAATTCATTGGAGATGATCCAAGTTTGCACTACTTCCGGATCATAGATTGGGGATCCAAACTACTTTTTTGGAAGCTCTTTTTTTGCTGGGTACCTATGCAATAATTTGTACCAAACGTATGGAATTATTAAAAACCGGAATACATTTAAAAAGATACTAGAAAACTAATAAACTTACGCTAATTAAGATGACGTTTTATTGTTTATACACTTCCAGACACAGAGAATTGATGAATGATATCATAAATTTATCATCTCCTTATCATTATTCTTCAAAATGGTCTCTAACATTGAACTTCACTGGAACAGTTCATCTAAACGATGAGTTTATCAAGAAAATTTATCGACGCACAGTGTTCCAAACCGGAAATAATTCTGTAACTTTGGAACGGATAAAGATATCAATTTTTTTCTTTGTAAGAAAGCTGAGGTGTTTTCCATAAAAAATGTTACGACAGAAAGAATGTAGGTGCCTTTTTCGAAAAAAAAATTCGTTATTTTTTTAAAATTCCAAATTGTGGAGTCTACAACTTTTAATCTAAAGCACATAATTTTTTCTTTAAACTTATGTAGAATTTTGTAGAGAATGTAATTAAGAAATTACAACATGGATTCAGGTTCAAGGTTCAAAATACTGACCCCACTTCGTTAAAATTTTGCAAAAAAATAAATTTTGGGGCCCATATCTCGCGAACTATAAAAGATATTCGCATACGCATAGGGGTTTATAATATCTATCTAGCAAAGAAAAAAATCATCGAAATCGGATTTGAAAGCTAAAACAAAATTTCATACCCCCGAGGTGACCAACTTTCAACGCCTATAGGTCAACCCGTGGACCCACTAGAGACCCACTTAAAGGAAAGCACCTCAGCTTTCTCACAAAAAAATTGTGTTGATATCTTTATTCGTTCCAAAGTTACAGAATTATTTCCAAAACAAGCTATTTGGAATCACTGTGCGACGTTGGAAGTATTTATATTAAACTTTGGGAGGAACCGACTATATGATACCCTAGAGCAATCGAACTGAATTAATATATCAAAACATTTAAATGGCATTGTTGAAAGAAAACTTTGTGCCAACTTTAAAGAAAATTTTTTCCTACTGTCGGTTAACCAAAATCAATTATGAAATCAATTGAACCGATGAAATTTCAATTGGACTTTTTGATTTGGCATTGACATTATCATTTCTGGGATAGAAACAGTTTCTTTAAAAAACAAATTTAAATAAATTGGCTCAATTAATAATAATGGCTGAAGTCTCAAAATATTGTTTTTCTTTTATGTCCACTCCTATTGCTAAATTTACTCCCAACAAGGCAGGGATTGCACTAATGCAAATGTCTACGATTTATTTTGTTTTTGTAACTTTTTCGAGGAATTCCTAGATATTGTGTTAAGATACAGAAACAATAAAATATATTTATTGTGAGCTATAAAATTGCATAAAAATGCAAAAATAGTCACCATTTTATCTGTTGGATACACCCAAGTTTTTTATTAGAGTTTTAGAAACAAATCACATATCGTACTAAAATACTAAGACCCTCATATATACTTGACGTCTACTAATGACACTAATTAAAATGGCCATTCATTGTTTATATACTTCTCGACGTTTAATTTCGGAATTTTGCTATCTCTGGATGTCATAAATTTTACACCTCTTTTTATCACAATTCTGTTGTCTAAACAAATATTCACAATTTACTCAAATTTAGATCATAACTAAAGCACTTTCATTTAAAAAAATCAGTTTTGCCGGAAATTTTGTACACACTAGAAGTTGTTAAAAAAAACATTGACAAGGAAATTATTAAGTGAATATACCAATAATGTATAAACATCGTAATGGAATTGAGAATCCTTCATATGCGGAATCGAATGATGGCAATTCAAATGATCTTGGTGAAATTAATATGAATGTAATTAATGTTATTTTCAAAAAAAAAAAAAATAAATAAACAATATAAAACAAAAAAATAAATAAATATAAAATAGGACGTGTAGATCTAACCGGACTATAGCTGAATTGAATCATCAAGTTTTCCTGCATATAACTTAATATGGATATATAATTTACATAGTCGTGGATTTATAGAAATTTGTGGCATAGTTAATAACATACAGATCATAAATGAATCGTAAATGGGTGTTCATAAAAACAAACAAAACCAAAAAACATCAACAATCTCCTTGGTGTCAGTGTCAAATCCCTTAAATATCTTTAGTGGTACAATATGCTACGGACATTTGGTAGAATTCTACCAAAAATGGTAGATTTTTTACTACCCAGCAAAAAAAGCGTCGCCAAAAAAGTAATGAAAATATTCTTTTTGGATCCGGAAGTGGTGCAAAATTGACGCAGAAGCGATGAATTTAATAGCGATTTCGATTGGGAAAAAGGTGCAACATTCTCGAAATTGATAGCAAAATATGAAGGACACTGTGATAGATTTTGGATCCTGTATCTCTCACAATATTAGGAATTAACAATAACTTTGGAATGACGCTATCATTTGGTCGAAAATGCAATGAGGAAAAAAGTATGGTAACACCAAGGCAACATTTTTTTTGCGAATCGAAAACGCCATAATATGGGCTTGTCATAGGGCGTACTTCCTCCATTTCAACCGCCGTTGCACTGAATTTGCATTACTTCTTTAGGTGTGATCCGAATTCAATGTTTGGATGTAAATTAAAAAATTCTGTGATTTTTTGTCAAATAAATAATTTTTAGAATTTTTTATAATTTTTGAAGGATTCTAACGCTTGTCGGAAACGTTAGACCTCAAATATTTTCAAAAATTCACAATTTTTTCGGATTGGATTTAGCAATTTTTTCGACAAAATTTTAATGATTTGTACCATTTTGTGAATTCTTACTCTGTTTTTAACCTCTTTGGAACAAAAAAAGTTAAAATTACCAATTAAATTTAATTAAAAGAGCTTCCTGGGTAGTTAAAATAAAGAACATCATTGGGAGTGCATCTTCTGGAAGTGCTTGTTGTGCCTTTGGAAGAACTTCCAAATTTTTTTGCTGGGTATTTAGTAGATTGGAATTCTCGATGTTTTAGAGGTACTTAAATTTTCTATTTAAATAAAATTTGTGATATAAAATATTTTTGAGAAAATTTTCCGTAGAAACAAAATTTTGACAAAATATTATATAGAAATAAAATCTTGACATAATTTTCTATAGAAATAATATTTTGACTAAATTTTCTATAGAAATAAATTTTTGACAAAATTTTCTTTAGAAACAAAATTTTGACAGAATTATCTATAGAAATGAAATTTTGAGAAAAGTTCTTTTAGAAATAACATTTTGGGAAAATTTTCTATAGCAATAACATTTTAAGACAATTTTCTATAGAAATAAAATTTTAACAAAATTTGTATAGAAATAAAATTTTGACAAAATTTTCTCTAGAAATAAAATTTTGACAAAAATTTCTATAGAAATAAAATCTTGACAAAATTTTTTTTAGAAATAAAATTTTCACAAAATTTTCTTTGAAATAAAATTTTTACAAAATTTTCTATAGAAATAAAATTTTGACAAAAGTTTCTTTAGAAATAAAATTTTGACAAAATTTGTATGGAAATAATATTTTGAAAAAAAAAAAATTACAGAAATAAAGTTTTGAGAAAATAAAGTTTTGAAAAAATTTGCTATAGAAATAAAACTTTGACAAAATTTCCTATAGAAATATAATTTAGACAAAATTTGTATCGACAATTATTGAAAAGTCAATTTTTTTATGTAGATACATCAAATTCGACTTTTACGTTAAAACTGAATCAATTTTGGTCTCTATAAAAATTGGATTGATTAATAGATTTTGACCGACATCAAAAAATCAATATGCGACTTTACTATTTCTATAAAAGGTTAGGTTAGGTTAGGTGGCAGCCCGATCTTTCAGGCTCACTTACACTATTCAGTCCATTGAATAGTGGTGAACTTTCCTCTTATCACTGAGTGCTGCCCGATTCAAGGTTAAGCTCAATGACAAGGGACTTCCTTTTTATAGCCGAGTACGAACGGCGTTCCACATTGCAGTGAAACCACTTAGAGAAGCTTTGAAACCCTCAGAAATGTCACCAGCATTACTAAGGTGGGATAATCCACCTCTGAAAAACTTTTGACAAAATTTTATGTAGAAATAAAATTTTGACAAATTTTCTATAGAAATAAAATTTTAACAAAATTTGTATAGAAATAAGATTTTGACAAAATTTTCTATAGAAATAAAATTTTAACAAAATTTTCTATAGAAATACAATTTTGGCCAAATTTTCCATAGAAATAAAATTTTTACAAAATTTTCTATAGATATACAATTTTGACAAAATTTTCTATTGAAATAAAATTTTAACAAAAGTTTCTATAGAAATTAAATTTTGACTAAATTTTCTATAGAAATAAAATTTTAACAAAATTTTCTATAGAAACAAAATTTTGCCAAATCTTCTATAGAAAAAAATTGACCAAATTTTCTATAGAAATAAAATTTTGACAAAATTTTCTATAGAAATAAAATTTTGACAAAATTTTCTATAGAAATAAAATGTTGACAAAATTTTCTATTGAAATTAAATTTTGGCACAAATTTCTATCGAAATAAAATTTTGACCAAATCTTCTATAAAACAGAAAATTTGACAAAATTTTCCATAGAAATAAAATTTTAACAAAATTTTCTTTAAAAAAAAATTTGAAAAAATTTTCTATATAAATAAAGTTTTGAGAAAATTTTCTATAGAAATAAAGTTGTGACAAAATTTTCTAAAGAAATAAAATTTTGATAAAATTTTCTATAGAAATAAAATTATGACAAAATTTACTATAGAAATAAAATTTATTTATTTATTTAATCAACTAACGCCCTTCTGGACAACATGTTGATAGAAATTCAGTCAATAGAGTTCTAGTATTCCAAATAAAAACTTAACCTTATAATTAAAACGAAACTTAAAAAAACTTAAAATTAAAATCCTAAATTTTGACAAAATTGTGTATAGAAATAAAATATTAATCGAATTTTCTATAGAAATAAAATTTTGACAAAATTTTCTATAGAAATAAAATATTAACAAAATTTTCTATAGAAATTAAATTTTGGCAAAAATTTCTATCGAAATAAGATTTTGACCAAATCTTCTATAAAAGCGAAATTTTGACAAAATTTTCCATAGAAATAAAATTTTGACAAAATTTTCTATAGAAATAAAATTTTGAAAAAATGTTCTATATAAATAAAGTTTTGAGAAAATTTTCTAAAGAAATTAAATTTTGATAAAATTTTGACAACAATTTCTATCGAAATAAAATGTTGACCAAATCTTCTATAAAAAAGAAATTTTGACAAAATTTTCCATAGAAATAAAATTTTAACAAAATTTTCTTTAAAAATAAAATTTTGAAAAAATTTTCTATATAAATAAAGTTTTGAGAAAATTTTCTATAGAAATAAAGTTGTGACAAAATTTTCTATAGAAATAAAATTTTGACAAAATTTTTTATAGAAATAAAATTTTAACAAAATTTTCTTTAAAAATAAAATTTTGAAAAAAAATTTTATATAAATAAAGTTTTGAGAAAATTTTCTATAGAAGTAAAGTTGTGACAAACTTTTCTATAGAAATAAAATTTTGACAAAGTTTTCTATAGAAATTAAATTTTGACAACAATTTCTATCGAAATAAAATTTTGATCAAATCTTCTATAAAACAGAAATTTTGACAAAATTTTCCATAGCAATAAAATTTAAACAAAATTTTCTTTAAAAATAAAATTTTTTAAAAAATTTTATATAAATAAAGTTTTGAGATAATTTTCTATAGAAATAAAGTTGTGACAAAATTTTCTATAGAAATAAAATTTTGACAAAGTTTTCTATAGAAATAAAATTTTGAGAAACATTTCTATAAAAATACAACTTTGACAAAATTTTCTATACACACAAAAAAAATGTTTTGCTTCAATCACGAAATTAATTGATCCAATTAATTTTTAATTGAAATGTCTTCAATCACAGAAATGATAATATCAATTAAAAAATTAATTGAAGGTCAATTAAAAAATTAATTGATCCAATTAAAAAAATAATTGATGCTATTAATAATGATTGATTTTTGTTTCAATTAAAAAATTTGCTGAATCAATTAAATTTTTAATTGAATATTTTTTAAAACTCAATTAAAATTTTAATTGGAAAATTTTTCGTGAAATTTTTTTGTGTGTAGAAATAAAATTTTAACAAAATTTTCTGTAGAAATTAAATTTTGACAAAAATTTCTATTGAAATAAAATTTTGACAAAATCTTCTATAAAACAGAAATTTTGACAAAATTTTCTATAGAAATAAAATTTTGACAATATTTTTTATCGAATTAAAATTTGGACAGCATTACAAAATTTTCAATAGAAATAAAATTTTAACAAAATTTTCATTAGAAATAAAATGTTGACCAAATTTTCTATAGAAATAAAATTTTGGCAAAATTTTGTATAAAAATAACATGTTGACAAAATTTTTTATAGTAGTACAATGTTGACAAAATTGCCTATGATAACAAAATTTTCTATAAACATAAAATTTTGAGAAAATGTTCTATAGAAATAAAATGTTGGCCAAATTTTTTATAGAAATAACATTTTACCAAATTTTCTTTTGAAATAAAATTTTGACAAAATTTTCTATAGATATACTATTTTGACAAAATTTTCTATAGATATACAATTTTCTAAAGAAATAAAATGTTGACAACATTTTCTATAAAAATAAAATTTTGACAAAATATTCTATAGAAATAAAATTTTGAAAAATTTTCTATAGAAATAAATGTTGACAAAAAATTTTTTATAAATAAATTTTTTCAAAATTTTCTTCGGAAATTAAAGTATGCCAAAGTTTTCTATAGATATAAAATGTTGACAAAATTTTCTAGAGAAATAAAATTTTGCCAAATTTATCTATAAAAATAAAATTTGACAAAATTTTCTATAGAAATAAAATTTGACAAAATTGTCTATAGAAATAAAATTAAAAAAAAAATGTTGACAAAACTTTCTATAGAGATTCTACCAAATAAAAAAAATAATTTGGTAGATTGTGGAAAATTTTTCTTCTAATTTAGGTAAATTATTTTTGTCACGAATAGCAACCGTGGTCACGGATCGTTTTAAGTGTAGAATTTTATGAACTAGCAAAACATTTTAAAAATTGATTGATTTGACTCGGCCATATGGTAGGTCCGAATGAGCCCCACGTATAATATTTAAATAATTACAAATAACTTAAACAACTTAAGTTCTAATTTATCAAAAGATGACATCCATTGTTTAGACAGTTGGGGTAATGCATATAAATTTAGCAGCGTGCCTAGACGGTTGCGGTAATTCACATACATGGGCGTAGTCAAATAATATATCAAGATGCAAAAAATGTATCGAGATCATGGTTATTGGTTAGCCCTTACCTTTAAAAGATGAGTGTTTTAATGTGATAGCTGTCGGATAATTAGTATATTGACGCATTGTGATTCCAGTTGGACTTCTATAAAACAAATTTTGTAATAAATTTAAAATTAATTTTTTATAAATTAAATTCAATTGTCATTTTTATTAGCGCTATCTGCACCTAGAGAAGGAATATTTATTTATTTATTTATTTTCACTACTTGGTCCATATCTCGGCTCGTTCCCAAATGACGGACATTTTGTTGTTTGATTTTATGCAATCAGATATTTTTAATCCTTTTGTATGGGAGGTACGTGGTCCGATCGGACCCAAACTTCGCTTCGAGTTGTAAGAATGGGTCATTTCCCCCTCAAACTCTCCTTATGGAGACGACCTTAAATACGTGCTAAAAAGTATAATTGTTAAAAATATTCAGTTTGTGTCTTTTCCCTTACAATTTGAAATAAAGGTGTGTGAAAAATTATATTCAGTTTAATATGAATTTTCACTTACTCATTTAACGAACATCTCAATGCATGGTACATGTCAATTCATTAATGTCTAGGGTTTTCAATATACCCACAATATTTAATTCCCAAATAGGGAGGAAATATCTCACAACGACTATTATTTTGAATATGGCAAATGAAAATAAGAAGATGTAATAATTTAACGTTTTAATAAAAAACAAGTAAGGCGGGGTCGACTATAATCTACAGATCTACATTTTCGATTCCATCCCAAATCCAAAATTTTTCGGAGTGAAACTTTGGCCTCCGTGCTCATATGAATCTATATCTAGCGATTTCGACCAAATTTGAAATACATAGGAAGAATGTTAATTCTACTCTTTGTGCAAAATTTCACTTAAACCGGTAAAACATTGGCCTCTGTGGTTATAATAGTGTAAATCGGGTGAATGATATATATGAGAGTTATATCTGAATCGAATTCAACTAAATTTGGTACACTTTACGACACTATTAATTCTATATCCTGTGCAAAATTTCACGTTAACCGGGGTAAAACCTTGGCCTCTGTGGTCAAATGTTGCCATATCGGGCGATAGATATATATGTGGGAGCTATATCTAACTCTGAACCGATTGATTCCAAAATCAATAGGGTTAGATTCTGACCAAAAACACATATTTGTGTCAAATTTTAATTCGATTGGACTAAAACTGCGACCTAGACTTTGATTACTAAAGTATGTTCACAGACAGACGGACATGGCTAGATCGACACAGAAGCACGGTTGCCACTCGAGTCAAAAATGTACCAAATTTTGGAGAAAATTCTACCAAAAAAGTACCAAACAAAAAATCTTCTAAAGAAAATTTTGTCAAAATTCTATTTCTGCAGAAAATTTTGTCAAAATTTTATTTCTGTAGCAAATTTTGTCAAAATCCTATTTCTATAGAAAATTTTGTCAAAAATTTTATTTCTATAGAAAATATGTTAAAATTGTGTACGGTGACATACGGAACGAACAACATCACAAAAACTCCCAAATCCCAGAAGATGAATTGTTTCTATCAACTCACCCCAAACAAAATTACTAATCAGATTAATTAAAAAATAGGTTAACAATACTGAAACTGCGTATTATTATTTCTATAAAATTTTTTCCAAAATTCTATTTCTATAGAAAATTTTGTCGAAATTATATTTCTATAGAAAATTTTGTCAAAATTTTATTTCTATAGAAAATTTTGTCAAAATTTTATTTCTCTGGAAAAATTTTACCAAAATTATATATCAATAGAAAAAATTTCCAAAAATGTATTTCTCTGGAAAAATTTTATAAAATTTTATTTCTATAGAAAAATTTTGCAAAATTTTATTTCTATAGAAAATATTGCCAATATTTTATTTCTATAGAAAATTTTGCCAAAATTGTATTTCTATAGAAAAGTTTTCCTAAAATTTATTTCTATAGAAAATTTTACCAATATTTTATTTATAGAAAATTTTGTCAAAATTTTTATAGAAAATGTTGCAAAATATTATTTATAGAATATAATGCAAAATTTTATTTCTATAGCAAATTTTTCCAAATTTTATTTCTATAGATAATTTTTTCAAAATTTTATTTCTATAGATAATTTTTTCAAAATTTTATTGCTTAGATAATTTTTTCAAAATTTTATTTCTATAGAAAATTTTGTTAACAGTTTACTTCTGTAGAAAACTTTTTCAAAATTTTATTTTCACAAAAATATATATTTTATTTATAGAAAATTTTGTCAAAATTTCAATAGAAAATTTTGCCAAATTTTATTTCTATAGAATATTTTGGCAAAAGTTTATTTCTATAGAATATTTTGGCAAAATTTTATTTCTAGGGAATATTTTGCCAAAATTTAAGTTGTATAGAAAATTTTGTGAAAATTTTATTTCTATAGAAAATTGTGCCAAAATTTTATTTCATAGAAAATTTTGCCCAAATTTTATTTCAAAGAAAATTTTGCCAAAATTTTATTTCATAGAAAATTTTTCAAAATTTTATTTCTATAGAAAAATTTGTCAACATTTTATTTCTATAGAAATTTGTCAAAATTTTATTTCTATAGATTTTTTTTTAAATTTTATTTCTATGGAAAATTTCGTCAAAATTTCATTTCTATAGAAAAATTTCTCAAAATTTTATTTCTATAGAAAATTTGGTCACAATTTAATTTTTTTAGAAAATTTTGTCAAAATTTTATTTCTGTAGAAAATTTTGTCAAAATTTTATTTCTATAAAAAATGTTCTCAAAATTTTATTTCTTTAGAAATCTTTGTCAAAATTTTATTTCTATAGAAATTTTTGTCAAAATTTTATTTCTATAGAAAATTTTGTCAAAATTTTATTTCTATAGAACGTTTTGTAAATATATTATTTGTATAGAAAATTTTGTCAAAATTTTATTTCTATAGAAAATTTTGTCAACATTTTATTTTTATAGAAAATTTTGTCAAAATTTATTTCTATAGAAAATTTTGTCAAAATTTTATTTCTATAGAAAATTTTGCCAAAAGTCAATTTGTTGTTGTTTTTTATTGCAGCTTAAAACAAAAAATTTTGCCAAAATTTTATTTATAGAAAATTTTGCCAACATTTTATTTCTATAGAAAATTTTGTCATTTTTATTTATAGACAAAATTTAAAAAATTTATTTCTATAGAAAATTTTGCCAATTTTTAATTCTATAGATAATTTTGTCTACATTTTATTTCTATAGAAAATTTTGTAAAAATTTTGTTTCTATAGAAAATTTTGTCAAAATTTTATTTCTATACAAAATTTGGTCAAAATTTTATTTCTACAGAACATTTTCTCAAAATTTTAGTTCTATAGAAATCTTTGTCAAAAATTTTATTTCTATAGAAAATTTTGTCAATTTTATTTCTATAGAAAATTTTGCCAATTTTTTATAGAAAATTTTGTCAAATTTTTCTATTTCTATATAAAATTGTCTCAAAATTTTATTTCTATAGAAAATTTTGCCAATTTTTTTATAGAAAATTTTGTCAAATTTTTTTTTCTATAGAAAATTTTGTCAAAATTTTACGTCTATAGAAAATTTTGTCAAAATTTTATTTCTGTAGAAAATTTTGTCAAAATTTTATTTCTATAGAAATTTTGTCAAAATTTTATTTCTATAGAAATTTTCTCGAAATTTTATTTCTATAGAAAATTTTCTCAAAATTTTATTTCTATAGACAATTTTCTCAAAATTTTATTTCTATAGAAAATTTTGTCAAAATTTTATTTCTATAGAAAATGTTCTCAAAATTTTATTTCTGTAGAAATCTTTGTCAAAATTTTATTTCTATAGAAAATTTTGTTAAAATTTTATTTCTATAGAAAATTTTGTCAAAATTTTATTTCTATGGAAAATTTTGTCAAAATTTCATTTCTGTAAAAACTTTTGTGAAAATGTTATTTCTATAGAAAATTTTGCCAAATTTTATTTCTATAAAAATAGTTGTAAAAAATTTATTTCTATAGAGATTTTTTTCAAAATTCTATTTCTATATAAAATTGTCTCAAAATTTTATTTCTATAGAAAATTTTATAAATTTTTTATTTCTATAGAAAATTGTTTTCAAAATTTAATTTCTATACAAAATGTTGTCAACATTTTATGTCTAGAGGCAATTTGTGAAGTACCTCTTAGCTGGGGAGGAATATTCTGCAAAATCTACCAAAATATCATGAATTCTACCAATCTACCAAAGAGTACAAAATCTACCGGTTTTGGCAACCGTGATTACAAACCCTACCAATATATGTTTTCACACATACGTACTGCTACGACAACGCAATGTATTATTGGTAATGAAAACTTCGAAAGTATTTTAGTTTCCCCGGAAATATCACTCTCGTCAAAAGTAATTCGATATAAGTAACACGAAAGTAATCTAAAAGTGTATATACGAAATAAAATTTCATACAAAGCCAAAAGGATCGAATTGGAAAAATGAGGAATTCCAATGAAGGAACAGTAAATCCCGCTTTTAACCATATTGATAGCAATACAATAGCTGGGAAATGTCGAATTTAAATGTTAGTTACTTTTTAAAGACCGAATTCTTTTATAGAATAAGTGTTTCGTTCGTGAATGATATTTTGGTTAATAATCAAGAATAGGATGCCTCCAATGATTCCCACTTCTGGCCGGGAAAATGAATACCTCAATACAAGAAATGGGACTCTACCAGAGATCAAAGGGTACATTTTAGACGTGAATATAGAATAATTAACCCATAAAATCCCAAGATTTTTATTACGTTTTTTTCTACATATGTTTTTTGAGTTTCATTATTCCAATATGTGTAGAAATATTTTTAGTTAGGCTGTTCACAGTTTTTCTCACTACACTCAAAAAAAACTTACTTTAATCCCTTAAGAATTTTTTTGTAATGATTCCGAGCCTAAGGAGTTTTTCTAAACAAATTAATTAATTTTTCAATTTTTCAAAAAAAAAAAAATAAATAAATAAAAAAACTTTAAACCAAAAATGCGAAATCCTGAAAATAAATCTTAGCCTACATTTGGTGTTTTTGGTAAAAAGCTATCGACTTGAAACTTGGCACAATTAGTTGTTATTGATGTAGGTCGGATGGTATTGCAAATGGGCCATATCGGTCCATAATTATATATAGCCCCCATATAAACCGATCCCCCGATTTGGCTTGCGGAGCCTCTTGGAAGACCAAAATTCATCTGATTCAGTTGAAATTTGGTACGTGATGTTAATATATGTCCTCAAACACCCATGCAAAAATTGGCCGATATCGGTCCATAATTATATATAGGCCCCATATACCGATCCCCAGATTTGACCTCCGTAGCACCTTGGAAGAGCAAAATTCTTCCCATTCGGTTGAAATTTGGTACGTGATGTTAGTATATGGTATCCAACAACCATGCAGGAATTGGTTCCTATCAGTCCATAATTATATATAGCTCCCATATAAACCGATCGCCAGATTTGACCTCCGGTGCCTTTTGGAGAAGCAAAATTCATGCGATCTAGTTGAAATTTGGTACGTGGTGGTAGTATATGATATTTAACAACCATTCCAAAAGTGGTCCATATCAGTCCATAATCATATATAGCCCCCATATAAACCGATCCCGAGATTTGGTTGTGCAGCCTCTTGGAGGAGCAAATTTCATCCGAGTGAGTTGAAATTTGTGGATGACAGTCTTTCGTAGAAGTTTCTACGCAACCCATGGTGGAGGGTACCTAAGATTCGGCCTGGCCGAACTTACGGCCAGGCCGAATCAAAGTCGGGCGGGGCCGACTATATTATACCCTGCACCACTTTGTAGATCTAAATTTTCGATACCATAGGGTGGAACACAATTTTAGTAAAACCAGTAAGGAAAGTCTAAAGTCGGGCGGGGCCGACTATATTATACCCTGCACCACTTTGTAGATCTAAATTTTCAATACCATATCACATCCGTCAAATGTGTTGGGGGCTATATATAAAGGTTTGTCCCAAATACATACATTTAAATATCACTCGATCTGGAAGAATTTGATAGACTTCTACAAAATCTATAGACTCAAAATTTAAGTCGGCTAATGCATTAGGGTGGAACACAATGTTAGTAAAAAAATATGGGAAACGTTTAAATCTGAAGCAATTTTAAGGAAACTTCGAAAAAGTTTATTTATGATTTATCGCTCGATATATATGTATTAGAAGTTTAGGAAAATTAGAGTCATTTTTACAACTTTTCGACTGAGCAGTGGCGACTTTACAAGGAAAATGTTGGTATTTTGGCCATTTTTGTCGAAATCAGAAAAACATATATATGGGAGCTATATCTAAATCTGAACCGATTTCAACCAAATTTGGCACGCATCGCAACAATGCTAATTCTACTCTCTGTGCAAAATTTCAACTAAATCGGAGGTAAAAATTGGCCTCTGTGGTCATATGAGTGTAAATCGGGCGAAAGTTATATATGGGAGCTATATCTAAATCTGAACCGATGTCAACCAAATTGGGCACGCATAGCTACAATGCTAATTCTACGCCCTGTGCAAAATTTCAACTAAAATCGGAGTTAAAAATTGGCCTCTGTGGTCATATGAGTGTAAATCGGGCGAAAGCTATATATGGGAGATATATCCAAATCTGAACCGATTTCAACCAAATTGGGCACGCATAGCTACAATGCTAATTCTACCTCCTATGCAAAATTTCAACTAAATCGGAGCAAAAAATTGGCCTCTGTGGGCAAATGAGTGTAAATCGGGCGAAAGCTATATATGGGAGCTATATCTAAATCTGAACCGATTTGGCTGATATTTTGCAAGTTTTTCGAGACTCATAAAATAGTTGGATGTACGGAATTTGAGGAAGATCGGTTGATATACACGCCAATTATGACCAGATCGGTGAAAAATATATATGGCAGCTATATCTAAATCTGAACCGATTTTTTCCAAAATCAATAGGGATCGTCTTTGAGCCGAAACAGGACTCTATATCAAATTTTAGGACAATCGGACTAAAACTGCGAGCTGTACTTTGCACACAAAAATACACCAACAGACAGACAGACGGACAGACAGACAGACAGACAGACGGACAGACAGACAGACGGACATCGCTAAATCGACTCAGAATTTAATTCTAAGACGATCGGTATACTAAACGATGGGTCTCAGACTTTTCCTTCTTGGCGTTACATACAAATGCACAAACTTATTATACCCTGTACCACAGTAGTGGTGAAGGGTATAAATATGTATTTTGTTGAAAAAATAGTTGTTGTATCTAAAAAAGATACAGTACGCATTAAACTAACTTTTTATTTACAAATAATTTTTTTGATTTTAGTAGAGAAAAGAGAATAGAGAAATTTTTACATTACACATTTTTTTTCACCAACATTACTATCATCTGTGGTAGATATTATTTATCTTCCAATTTGTAATTTTTTGAATTTTTTTGTCAAAATTTGATTTTCAATTTTGATTACAGATTACTTAGAATTACTACAAACTTTCTGGAAAAAAAACTTATTTTTAGAAATAGCTTTATGATTTTTTTAAATGCTTGAAACTTGATTCCGTAGAATCCGATCAAAATTTTAAGACGTAAGAATTTGTTTCTGTCGTATCTTAAAAGATACAGAGCGCATTTAAGGGTTAATTTAGTATTTAGTATTTCAGATTATTTTTTATTATTTTTTATTATGTTTTAAATGTTTTGTTATTTTTTAAATGTTTTTTATTATATTCAACCTGTCGTTAGACTTTTCCCATTAATAATTGTTGACAAAATGGAGCTCGTGGTCGTTTTTTATCAACAATTGTTAATTGGATAACTTCTTTATTTCAAATATCAAAAATTAATATCCTAAACGTTTCCTATTAATAATTGTTGACAAAATGGAGCTCGTTGTCGGTTTTTATCAATAATTGTTAATTGGATAACTTCTTTATTTCAAATATCAAAAATTAATATTCTAAATTTATTGACAATCAATTAAAAGTTCTATATTTTAAGAAAAACTGTGGTTATTATTGTGTAAATTTCTATTGTTAAAATTATTTTCCTAATATCTATGAACTCTTTTTTAATTTCAGAAAACCAATAAAGTCGATGCCATTGAAGAACCTAAACGGGAGAATTGGGGTAATGATATCGAATTCTTAATGTCTTGCATTGCCCTCTCCGTTGGTTTGGGAAATGTTTGGCGTTTTCCCTTTGTGGCATTGGAGAACGGTGGCGGTGCATTTTTAATACCATACATCATAACACTCATTTTGGTGGGTAAACCCATCTATTATTTGGAAATGATATTGGGTCAATTTTCCAGTAGAGCAAATCTCAAATTATACGATTATGCACCAATCATGAGAGGTGAGACGGCAAAATTGTCGTAAAATCTTTTCACTAACGTCCGTCCATCTCTTTTATTTTAGGCATAGCTTATGGCCAAACAATCGCATTAATATTTTTAACGACCTATTATTCATCTTTAATGGCCTTGACATTGCACTACTTAGTGGATTCTTTCTATGCCACATTACCATGGAGTTATTGTCGTGAAGAATGGGGTGATCTCTGTATTGATTCCAAATCGGATAAAGACCACAATCTAAGATTCGTACTTACAAATGTAACTGGAGTGAAGAAATCGTCAACGGAATTCTATTTTACGTAAGGATTTATAAGAGTTGAGTTATCAAGAAAATTTATTCTTATAACGAAAATATTCGCAAGATAATGGGACCATTGTGTTTATACCCTCCACCATAGGAGGGGGTATATGAAATTTTTCATTGCGTTTTTAACATATCAAAATATTGGTCTCAGACTCCATAAACTATATATATCTGGATCGTGGTGAAGTTCTGAGTCAATGTATGTGGAAATCACTCGAACTTCCGAACGAAACACGCTATCGACACGAAACTTGGCACAAGTAGTTTTTATTGATGTAAGGAAGTCGGGCGGTATTGCAAATGGGCCATATCGGACCTCTTTTAGGTATAGCCCGCAAATAAACCCACCTCCCGGATTTGGCTTGCTGAGGCTCTTGGAGGAGCGAATTTCATCATTTCTCAAAATTTTATTTCTATAGAAAATTGTCTCAAAATTTTATTTCTGTACCAAATTTTCTCAAAATTTTATTTTTACAGAAAATTTTTTCAATATGTAATTGTTTTTATATGTGTAGAAAAATTTTTTTTTTCAAAATTTTATTTGTATAGCAAACCTTTTTTCAAAATTTTATTTCTGTAGATAATTTTTTAAAAATTTTATTTCCACCAAAATTTTATTCAAAATTTTATTTCTTAGAAAATATTGCCATAATTTCATTTCTATAGAAAATTTTCTCAAAATTTTATTTCAATAAAAAATTTTCTCAAAATTTTATTTGTATAAAAAACTTTGTCAAAATTTTATTTCTATAGAAAATTTTCCCAAAATTTTATTTGTACAAATTTCTATAGAAAATTTTCTCAAAATTTTATTTCTATAGAAAGCTTTCTAAAAACTGCATTTCTTTCCAAATTTCTTTCCAAATTTTATTTCTTTGGAAATTTTTTTCCAAATTTTTATACCTTCCACCATAGGATGGGGGTATATTAACTTTGTCATTCCGTACGTAACACATAGAAAAATTGCTCTAAGACCCCATAAAGTATATATATATATATATATATATATATATATATATATATATATATATATATAATATATATTATATATATATAATATATATATATATATATATATATATATATATATATATATATATATATATATATATATATATATATATATATATATATATATATATATATATATATATATATATATATATATATATATACATATATATATATATATATATATATATATATATATATATATATATATATATATATATATATATATATATATATATATATATATATATATATATATATATATATATATATATATATATATATATATATATATATATATATATATATATATATATATATATATATATATATATATATATATATATATATATATATATATATATATATATATATCTATATATATATATATACATATATATATATATATATATATATATATATATATATATATATATATATATATATATATATATATATATATATATATATATATATATATATATATATATATATATATATATATATATATATATATATATATATATATATATATATATATATATATATATATATAAGCATGTCCGTCCGTCCGTCCGTCTGTTGAAATCACGCTAACTTCCGAACGAAACAAGCATCCGATCCGGCTGAAATTTGGTACATGGTGTTGGTATATGGTCTCTAACAACCATCAAAAAATTGGTCCACATCGGTCCATTATAATATGTAGCTCCCATATAAACCGATCCCCAGATTTGGCTTGAGGAGCCTCTAACAGAAGCATATTTCATCCGATCCGGCTGAAATTTGGTACATGGTGTTGGTATATGGTCTCTAACAACCGTGCAAAAATTGGTCCACATCGGTCCATAATTATATATAGCCCCCATATAAACCGATCCCCAGATTTGGCTTGCGGAGCCTCAAAGAGAAGCAAATTTCATCCGATCCGGCTGAAATTTGGTACATGGTGTTGGTGTATGGTTTCTAACAACCGTGCAAAAATTGGTCCACAACGGTCCATAATTATATATAGCCCCCATGTAAACCGATCCCCAAATTTGGCTGGCGGAACCTCAAAGAGAAGCAAATTTCATCCGATCCGCTTGAAATTTGGTACATAATGTTGGTACATTGTCTCTAACAACCATGCAAAAATTAGTCCACATCGGTCCATAATTATATATAGCCCCCCATATAAAACGTTTTCCAGATTTGACCTCCGGAGCCTCTTGGAGGAGCAAAATTCATCCGATCCGGTTCAAATTTGCAACATGGTGTTAGTATATGGCCGCTAACAACCATACCAAAATTGTTCCATATCGGTCTATAGTTATATATAGCCGATCTCCAATCACACAAAAATTGGTCCATATCGGTTCATAATCATGATTGCCACTCGAGTCAAAAATAATTTACCAAAATTTTATTTCTACAGAAAATTTTGTCAAAATTTTATTTCTATAGAAAATTTTGTTAAAATTTTATTTCTATAGAAAATTTTTGTTAAATTTTATTTCTATAGAAAATTTTGTAAAAATTTTATTTCTATAGAAAAGTTTGTTAAAATTGTATTTCTATAGAAAAGTTTGTTAAAATTTTATTTCTATAGAAAATTCGGCAAAATTTTATTTTTATAGAAAATTTTGTAAAAATTTTATTTCTTTAAAAAATTTTCACAAAATTTTATTTCTATACAATAGAAAACTTTCTCAAAATTTTATTTGTATAAAAAACATTCTCAAAATTTTATTTCAATAGAAAATTTTCTCAAAATTTTATTTGTAAAAATGTCTATAGAAAATTTTCTCAAAACATTATTTCTATAGAAAACTTTCTCAACATTGTATTTCTTTGGAAAATTTTCCAAATTTTATTCCTTTGGATTTTTTTTACATAATATAAATGTTTTCCAAATTTTATTTCTTTAGTTTTATTTTCCAAATTTTATTTTTATAGATATTGTTTTTCAAATTTTATTTCTATAGAAAATTTTCTTAAAATTTTATTTCTATAGAAAATTTTCTCAAAATTTTATTTCTATATATATTTTTTCAAAATTTTATTTCTATAGAAAATTTTGTCAAACTTTTATTTCTTGTTGTTGTTTTTTGATTTCAGCTTAAAACCATGCATTGACTAAACTACAAGTGTAGGTTAGGTTAGGTTATGTGGCAGCCCGATGGATCAGGCTCACGTAGACTATTCAGTCCATTGTGATACCACAGTGGTGAACTTCTCTCTTATCACTGAGTGCTGCCCGATTCCATGTTAAGCCCAATGACAAGGGACCTCCTTTTTATAGCCGAGTCCGAACGGCGTTCCACATTCCAGTGAAACCACTTAGAGAAGCTTTGAAACCCTCAGAAATGTCACCAGCATTACTGAGTTGGGATAATCCACCGCTGAAAATCTTTTTGGTGTTCGGTCGTAGCAAGAATTGAACCCACGACCATGTGTATGCAAGGCGGACATGCTACACGCTCACAAAAAATCGCTTCTGTAACATATACTCCCAAACATATTTTGCTTCAAGCATATGTATTTTTGGGTATTGCCCAAACATTTATATGTTTGATCTCTTCCAATATATAATATGTTTGAAAGCATATTGGTCTAAACAATATATGTTTGTGTAGTCTAAGTTCCAAACATTTTGTATTTTTGCATCCAAATTCGATAATGTTGTCTTCCAAAAAAACAATATGTTATTATGTGACTAATATGTTTGGAAGCATTTTGCACCCAAAAATATTATATGCTTAAAAAAAATTCTCCCAAACAATATTGTGCTCAAAATTTTATTTATTTATTTATATATTTACAATCATAATGAATTATGAAAATAAACAGGTAATATAGGTGCTAACAACATAGGTTTTCGATCTGAATGCTTAAAATGTTGTTTCTGCCCAATTGTATATTCCTCCACATCTTTCTCACTTCCACGAGATTTTTTAGTTCTTAGCACCTTTTTCTGTAATGCAACATTGTAAAAGAAATTGTTATATTTTATAATTTTTTTTAATTTTACTTTTTGCCGGACGGGGATTCGAACAGCGGACCACACAGTTTGTAAGGATCAAAGAAGTAGCTGATCAATTGCCCAAGGAAAAATAAAATGTTAATTTTGTAATAACAAGCCACAACCACCAACTTAATTCAATATCGCTCCCTGTTAAATAGCGCTCCAAGCTACTAAACACATATATGTTTATAGGCTATTTCTAAATTAATATATGTTTGCATCCAAGCATATTATATTTACAAACATTTTATGTCCCAAACATAATATGTTCTAACATATTAACATATATGTCCCAAACATGTTATGCTAGTTTATGAACATTATATGCTTGCACTCAAAAATATTTTGTTTAAAAATTTGTGTTCCAAACATATAATGTTTATAGCCAAACATATGAAAACAGTCTTTTTCATCCGTGTAACCATTGCACCACGGTGGCTCCCAACCAACAGACCTTTTTTCGGAAGGTTCAAGCGTGGTTCATTGTTGGGTTTAATGAACTGCCTCAATTCATTCTGAAAATTGGTTGATAGTTTTGCTGCAAGTAGAGGATGCTGATGAGGAATGTGGTAATTCCGAAACGTGCGTCCATCAAACCAAATAAATTTGCCTAAATAAATTTGACAAACATTCTTTTCCTCTGTTGGTTAAGCTACACTTGTAGTTTAGTCAATACATGGTTTTAAGCTGAAATCAAAAAACAACAACAATGATTAAAGAACAAAACCAATAATAACAAAACAAAACGAAAAATTTATTTCTATAAAAAATTTGGCAAAATTTTATTTTTATAGAAAATTTTGTCAAAATTTTATTTCTTTAAACAATTTTCTCAAATTTTTATTTCCATACAAAATTTTTGCAAAATTTTATTTCTATAGAAAATTTTATTTGTGTAGATATTTTTGTCAAAATTATATTTCTATAGAAAATTTTCTCAAAATTTTATTTCTATAGAAAATATTGTCCAAGTTTTATTTCTATACAAAATCCCAGCAAAAAAAGCGTCGCCAAAAAAGTAGTGTAAATGTTCTTTTTGGATCCGGAAGTGGTGCAAAATTGGCGCAGAAGCGATGAATTTAACATGATCTTGTCATAGGACGGATGTCCACCATTTTAACAGCCGTTGCACTGGATTTGCGTCACTTCTTATTGTGTGATGAAAATTCAGTTTTTTGGATGTGAATTGAAAAATTTGGTTATATTTTGACAAATAAATCATTTTTAAGTTTTTTTATGAGTTTTAATGCATTCTTACGCTTTTGTGGAACATTTGGCATCAAATATTTTCAAAAATTCGCAATTTTTCTAGAATGGATTTGGCAGTTTTTCAGAAAAATTTAAATAATTTTTACCATTTTATTAATTCTTAATCTATTTTTAACCTATTTGAAACAAAAAAATTTAAATTTTCCATTAAAAATATGAAAAAAGCGAGTTTAAAAAATTGAATTTAAAGAACTTCCTGTGCAAGCAAAATAAAGAACTTCTTTGAGAGGACATTTTTGAAACAGCTTTTAGAGTTGTGCCTTTGGAAGAACTTCCAAATTTTTTTGCTGAAATGTTCTCAAAATTTTATTTCTAATATAAACATTTTCTCAAATTTTATTTGTTTAGGGAATTTTCTCAAAATTTTATTTCTATAGAAAATATTGTCAAAATTTTATTTCTATAGAAAATTTGGGAAGTACCTCTTAAAGGTATATACCTCGGAAAGGTATATTTTGCAAAACATGAAGAATTCTGCCAATCTACCAAACAGTAAAAAAATCTAGCATGTTTGGTAGAATTCTACCAAATGTGGCAACAATGGCCGGTAAGCAAATTTAGGCTATATCTAAAAGTGATAACATATAATATGGATCATTTGCAATACCATCCGACCTACATCAATGACAACTACTTGTACCAAGTCCTTCGGTAGGTAGCGTTACATCAAATTTCACCACGACCCAGGATATGTAACATATGGGGTCTGAGACCAATATCTCGATATGTTATCAACAGAATGACAAAGTTAGTATACCCCCCATCCTGTGGGGAAGCGTATAAAAAGAAACAAATATTTTTGAACTCTTCTTTCGATTATCGATACATTTGGACAAGCGATGCTAAACCTTTTTTTGGTATTGTCTAACAAAACAGTTCCCTCGAGATCAGACAAGCAAATAATCTCTAAAATGGAATTAAATTTGCGGATATTTTTCCCGATTACCTTCGATCGTTCTTCAATTTCATTTCAGCAAAATTGTCCTCCAAGAAAAATCGAATATTGATGATGGCATTGGCGTACCAAATTGGAAATTGGTTCTTACATTAGCCGTGGCTTGGATAGTTATAACAGTTATCATATTCAAAGGAATCAAAAGTTCCGGTAAAGTCTCATACTTTTTGGCCATATTCCCGTATGTCATACTTTCGGTTTTATTGATAAGGGCTCTTACACTTCCTGGAGCTTTTGATGGTGTATTGTTTTTCCTTACACCTCAATGGGATAAATTACTCAATGCCAAAGTATGGTATGCTGCAGTTACTCAAGTATTTTTCTCGCTGACCGTTTGCTATGGCGTTGTGGTAATGTATGCCTCATTCAATCGCTTTAATCACAACATCAGGAGGTAAGTTCCGCTTCCACAATAAAAGTGTTCCAGAACACTATATAAATATGAACTATTTCAAGAGACTGCAATATTGTAACCTCTTTGGATACCTTTACCTCACTACTCTCGGGCATAGTCATATTTGGCATTTTGGGGAACTTGGCCCACGAATCAAATAATCCAGATATCAAAAGTGTAGTAAAGGATGGACCATCTTTAGCGTTTATTTCTTATCCGGAGGCAATTACGAAATTTCCAGCATTTCCACAGGTATGAATGAATATCTTAAATATTGACAACATTTTCTGTAGAAATAAAATTTGGACAATGTTTTCTATAAAAAAAAAATGTAACAAAATTTTCTCTAGAAATGCAATTTTGACAAAATTTTGTCTAGAAATAAAATTTTGACAAAATTTTCTATAACAATAAAATTTTGAACAATATTTTCTATAGAAATAAATTTTGAACAAAATTTTCTAAAGAAATAAAATTTGGATGATATTTTCTGAAGATATAAATTTCTAACAAAATTTTCTATAGAATTAAAATTTTTACAAAATATTCGTATAGAAAAAAATTTTTAACGATTTTTTTAAAGAAATAAAATGTGGACAAAATGTTCTATAGAAATAAAATTTTGACCAAATTTTCTATAGAAATAAAATTTTGACAAAATTTTCTATAGAAATAAACTTTTGACAATATTTTCTATAGAAATACAATTTTGACAAAATTTTCTATAGAAATACAATTTTGAGAAAATTTTCTATAGAAATACAATTTTGAGAAAATTTTCTATACAAGTAAAATTTTGAGAAAATTTTCTATACAAGTAAAATTTTGAGAAAATTTTCTATAGAAATAAAATTTTCAAAATTTTCTATAGGTAATAAAAATTTTGGGAAAATTTTCTATAGAAATACAATTTTGACAAAATTTTGTATAGAAATAAAATTTTGACAAAATTTTCTATAGAAATACAATTTTGACAAAATTTTCTATAGAAATAAAATTTTGACAAAATTTTCTATAGAAATACAATTTTGAGAAAATTTTCTATGGAAATACAATTTTTAGAAAATTTTCTATACAAATAAAATTTTGAAAAATTTTTTTGTAGAAATAAAATTTTGACAAAATTTTCTAAAAGATAAAATTTTGAGAAAATTTTCTATAGAAATACAATTTTCAGAAAAATTTCTACAGAAATACAATTTTGAGAAAATTTTCAATAGAAATAAAAAAAATAATATTAAGGAATCCTAGAATCCGAGAGGTATGCATGGAGTCCTTCCGTCATACAGATTTAATAGTCATTTCCCAGTCAGCCAATTCATGTGCCCCAACGCATAATATTTATTTAATTTATTTAATACATTCTCTTTCTCTAAAGGTTTTTTCAGTTTTCTTCTTTCTGATGCTTTTTATCCTGGGCATAGGAAGTAATGTGGGCATAATGTCAACTGTTGTTACCATACTATGTGATCAGTTTCCTCAAGTTAAACGCTGGATAATTGTTTCAATTTCAGTATTGGTATGCTTCGGTATAGCCATTATATATATTACTCCTGGTGGTCAATTTATCATTACTTACATTGACTTTTTTGCCGTAACTTTAATAGTTACTGTATTGGGAGTTTTCGAGCTAATTTCAGCCAGTTGGATTTATGGTAAGTTTTTAATATTTAATTGTAAAAAAAAAAAAACATTTTTAGTGCAAAGTTTTAATTTTTTTATTGGAAGTTCATTAGTGTCTAAATCTATGGACCTACATAAGTAATGGATCAGTTATTATAGAGGCCGTAGTTCTTAGAGCGTGGATGGTATTGCCATACATCCACAAAAATTTTGTTATTCATAGGAGCAAAAAATTTGCTAAAACAGCAGTTTTCAACAAACTACCGACTTTTCAGCAGTATGTCTGCATTTCCAAAATAGCATATTGTTTGATGTTTCAGCAAAAAAAATGCCTAAACAGCAGTATTTTGTTAGTAAAAAACAAGTAAGGAAAGTCTAAAGTCGGGCGGGGTCGACTATATTATACCCTGCACCACTTTGTAAATACACATTTTCGATACTATATCACATCCGTCAAATGTGTTGGGTGCTATATATAAAGTTTTTTGTCCCAAATACATACATTTAAATATCACTCGATCTGGACAGAATTCTACAAAATCTATAGACTCAAAATTTAAGTCGGCTAATGCACTAGGGTGGAACACAATGTTAGTAAAAAAAATATGGGAAACATTTAAATCTGGAGCAATTTTAAGAAAACTTCGCAAAAGTTTATTTATGATTTATCGCTCGATATACATGCATTAGAAGTTTAGGAAAATTAGAGTCATTTTTACAACTTTTCGACTAAGCAGTGGCGATTTTACAAGGAAAATGTTGGTATTTTGACCATATTTGTCGAAATCAGAAAAACATATATATGGGAGCTATATCTAAATCTGAACCGATTTCAACCAAATTTGGCACGCATAGCTACAATGCTAATTCTACTCCCTGTGCGAAATTTCAACTAAATCGGAGTTAAAAATTGGCCTCTGTGATCATATGAGTGTAAATCGGGCGAAAGCTATATATGTGAGCTATATCTAAATCTGAACCGATTTCCACCAAATTTGACATGCATACTTAGTATTTTAATTCTACTCCCTGTGAAAAATTTCACGTAAATCGGACTACAACTTTGAACTTTGTGGTCATATGACGAAAAATCGGGCGAAAGATATATATGGGAACTATATCTAAATCTGAACCGATTTCAATTTTATTGAAATCTGACTAGAATACTAATTGTACTCCTAGTGCAAAATTTTAACCAAATTGGGCTTCTGGGGCCATATACACAGTCGCACACAAGTTTACATACCCCTGAATCTTCTTGAAAATTAACAATTACTTTGATTTTCAAATTAATTTACTAAAACGAAAGGATTTATATGCATATTTTTTAAATTCGATTATTTAATGAAAATATAAATTATTTAACCGTATGTAAACTTGTGTTAGACTGTGTAAGTCTATATCGGGCGAAAGATGTATATAAGAGCTATATCTCAATCTGAACCGATTTCAATCAAATTACTATAGTACTTATTGTTATACTGGTGCAACATTTCAAGCAAATCATGGTAAAACTCTGGCTTTTGGGTCCATATAAGTGCATATCTTGCGAAAGATATATATGGGAGCTATATCTAAATCTGAACCGATTTCTTCCAAAATCAATAGGGTTCTATTCTGACCCAAAACAGGAACTTGTGCCAAGTTTGAAGGCGATTGGACTTAAACTGCCACTTTGACACAAAAATGTGTTCACAGTCAGACGGACGGACGGACGCACATGGCTAGATCGACTCAGGGACCCACCCTGAGCATTATTGCCAAAGACACCATGTGTCTATCTCGTCTCCTTCCGGGTGTTGCAAACATATAAACAGCAGACACACACAAAAATTAATCGCAGAAATGATTGTATCAATCACCAAAGTCAATTAAGAAATTAATTGGTTCAAATAAAACATTAATTGATACTATTAATTTTTGTTATTGATTTTTATTTTAATTTATTGAATCAATTCAATTTCTAATTGAACATTTTTGAAAATTAAAAAAAAAATGTATTTGGAAATTTTTTGGTGAAAAAATTTTCAGTGCAGTGTTTGCTATTAACAGTCTTTTCTCTATAAGTGTAGTACACCGAATTTCGTAATAGTCTGAAGTAACCGCATTCAAGGCATTCGATAACTCAAATCTATACATCGGTTGATATGGAAACCGATATTAACCTATGGATCGGTTTTGTTTAATTGTTAGAGTACGAATTTCAAATCATGATATCGCTTGATATGGAGATTGTCCTTTATAATGGAGATATAAAAACCAATTTGTACGGGATTGCTACATTGCGGACCAATATTTGTGCGACTAATTTCAATTGAATCACATTTAAAATGCGCCCACAAGAAACTAAAGAAAGCAAATCTGGAGACCGATTTATATGTTGGCCAGGGGCGTACGTGGAGAAGAAGCCTCGATAGCCTGACTATCACTCGTTAGTATTTTAAAGAAAATCTTATGCATGATACCAAATTGGTCATATATCTATATGAACTAGGTTTGTTGTTGAAAATTAACTTTATATACACTCATAGAAAAATGTCTGCTACAAATAGCAGACGATGATTGCTGTTTAATTTTTGAACTTTGAGGTCTGGCGGCTAACAGGTCGTAAAATTTGGTGATTGTACCAGAAATAGTGTTTGGTATATCCTTAATAGCTCCCAAATACGATTAGCAAACATTTTGTTTGTTGTTATGTCTTAATCTTAGAAATATTTAAATTTTTTGGCAAATACAAGACATATTTTAAATATATTTTTTTATTGTGATACGATAGCCCCAAGTTTAACATTTTTTTTTTTTTTTGTTTCGGCGAATCTAAAACATGTTTAAAGGTAATCAAGATTAAAACACTGTCTGCTATTTCAATAAACAGTGACTGCTTTCCCTTTTTAGGCAGACTTTCTGCTGTTTTAGCAGCCTTTTCTGCCGTATCTACTAACAAATATTTTTGGGCGTAGTTAACTGCAAATTAGTAGCTTGTGACGACCTATAGGGATTATATTTGAATGTGGGCCCATAAGGGAGATATATCAAAAACAAACTTTAGCTATCGAATTTCCCACGAAAGCGATAGAATGTGATTCACTAAAACTACCAAATTTGAACAGTGCCAAATTTAAAGAATTTTGTTACCTAGTTGGCTTATTATCGACTCGAATGCTGACAGTCATGTATGGAACTTGCATCTAATTTCAAATATAGGTTTAATTGGGACCCCATTTATTCAAATCGAAGTCCAATGGGGTGCCTTTATGGAACCGCAAAACAACAATCAATGTTCTAAACAAGTAAATAAATAAGGTGAACATCGATTTGGTAGTCTATAAATCTATTATTGTTTCTGTTACATATTTCTTACAAAAAAAAAATAAGAAAAACATTGTATTCATTTCTCCAGGAAATTTCCATATAGTATGTACATATATTTGATAACATTTTAAGTACTAAATAATCGAAAATTGTATGGCCAAGGAAAAATGATCAGATCCATAATATCTATTTGGAATTTTCCCATGCGCCAGGCATGACCTTATATTTGGTAAATTATATGTGTTGTGAATTTTTATGGATTTTTCTCCGCTATTTGCATAAGACTTCAAAATATAATCCACAATAATCCATTGATTTTGAAATGTTGAAGCGCAATCGGAACCAAAACTTATTGGTTCCATTTGAAAACGTTGATTTGGTTTCTCATTTCCCTCTTGCGCCCCGGGTTTACGTTCTGCCGTTAGGACATGGAATGGTGTGGAATCGGCAGTACAATTGAAATCTCCAGTTAAAATTACAGGATACCGTCCATTCTCTTTAGTAGGATCGATGGAAAATTTTAGTATTCCCTTAATTAGTTTACCGATTTGACTAATGCGGACATCATGTCGCTTGGGATTATAAAGTAGATGTGTTGTTACTGCTACAAACATCGTTTCTGGAGCTGAACGCAGTGCAAATTTAGCCATCAAGGCAACATTTTCTCTATTTGAAGTGGGATTATTTTCATCGTGATATTCAATACATCTATCTTCGACTAATCTAAATTTACTTCTATCGTAAATTATAGCACAGCCATCACATCGATCTCCCGTACGCTTCTTAAAAACATATTCAAGCTTTACTGAACCATTATATCTCGATCCAAATAGCTGGACCAGTTCTTTGAGATTAGCATGTTGGACCTCTTGCAAGCACAATATGTCGGGCTGAATTTTCCTAATTTCCTGCTGTAGTTGGGCAACTCGATATTTCCAGTGCAGGTATCGTGGATCAATATCATAGTATAGAAATATATTATCAGTCAATAGCTGTTGAGCCAATATATTATATGACAAAAGACGATACGATGTATTTGTATTGTCGCGTAACAAAGGCGGTTGCCAGTTCCGTTCCATTTTCAACTGTTGTGCTTTTTTATTGCTGGCCTTCTTAAATTGACATTTTTGCTGCTTTATTGAATCACATTCAAATCTTAAAATGTTGGCTAGATATTTAGTAGCTCCCGTTGAATTCCATCGGAACATTTAACACTTGATGAATGTTCGGTAAAACCAAGGCAACTGTTGTTGTTGTTAATTTCCATCAGCTGTCATTGACATAATGCTAAGTTAACCACGACGTATAGTAACGTACATTATAAGAGCAGTTAGTGATGCCAATGTGGCGTATTATTATTATTTTAACGATTTATTTAATTAAAATATGCATCCAGTGTTGCCAGTATTTTTTGGCTCTTGTCCCCAAATTATGATGTTTTCGTCACCAAAATCCCCAATTTAAATTTAAATTCCTCACAAAAATCGCCAATACATTTTTTACAAGCTTTTTTTTGAAAAAATAAAGAGAAAAGCTCTGCTGTAATAACACTAGTTTACAAAAAAAATAATGTACACTAGATGAAAATCAACTTTTCTTATGTATTTTGAGCTGCTGAATTCGAAAAGAAATTTTAAAAAATTCCGATTATAACGTTGTTGGTACTTAAATGAAAGGTAATAAGATGACGAATAATCGTGTGTAATTGTGATTGTGATCTTTGATAAGTTAAGTGGTTAAAAAAATATCAATGCGAAAAGTCAAAATTTTCTAAAAAATCGTATTTTACAATGGACGTTTCCCGCCAGAAAAGTATAAACCATTTAAAAAAAAAAAAATTCTTTTCGTATAGACGATACTCTAACGTAAGTAATAAGTACCAACAACGTTATAATCGGTCATTTCTAACTCGAGATATATTGCGTTTGGTGAAAAAAGTGCGAAAATTAAAAAAATAACGGGATATCTCAAAAACTGTTCCATAAAAAAATTTTAATTTTTTTTTTCGAATTCAGAAGCTCCAACTACATAAGAAAAGTTGATTTTCATCAAGTGTACATTTGAGTGTAAACTAGTGTAATCAATAATAATTTAAAAATTAAAATTTTTTCAAATCCAATAAGCTACAATAAGATCAAGATTTCCAACGATAACATCTAAAAACTGGTGATCTTCCTCCAAATACTGGAGATATGAACGTGGGGGTTCGGTCACCTTGTATTTATGAAATTTACTTTTAAATATTCAAGTAGTGGTATACACGTTTCCATAGTTGGTAAAATTCCACTAGAAATTGTAAATTTTCTATTGTTTTGTAGATTGCAAGAATTTTTGATGTTTTCGTAGATTTTGCCAAGAGGTACTTCATAGATTTCCTATAGATATAAACTTGTGACAAAATTTTCTATATAGAAATAAAATTTTGAGAAAATGTTCTATATAAAAAAAAATTTACAAAATGTTCTATAGAAATAAAATTTTGACAAAATGTTTTATAAAAATAAACTTTTGACAAAATTCTCAATAGAAATAAAATTTGGACAAAAATTTCTATTGAAATAAAATTTTGTCAAAAATTTTTCTAAAGAAATAAAATGTTGACATAATTTTCTATAGAAATAAAATGTTGACAAAATTTCCTATAGAAAAAAGATCTTGACAAAATTTTCTATAAAAATAAAATTTTGACAAAATTTTCTATAGCAATAACATTTTGACAAAATTTTCTATAGAAATAGAGAAAATGATCGACATAGAAAAAAAAAATTTACAATATTTTCTATGGAAATAAAATTTTGACAAAATTTTCAATAGAAGTAAATTTGGACAAAATTTTCTATAGAAATAAAAATTTGAAAAAATTATCCATAGAAATAAAATTTGGACAAAATTTTCTATAGAAATAAAATTTGGACAAAATATTCTATAGAAAAAAATTTGGACAAAATTCTCTATATTAAAATAAAATTTTGACAAAATTTTCTATAGAAATAAAATTTTGACAAAATTGTCTATATAGAAATTATATTTTGACAACATTTTTTTATATAGAAATAAAATTTTGACAAAATTGTCTATATAGAAATAAAATTTTAACAACATTTTTTTATATAGAAATAACATTTTGACAAAATTTTCTATAGAAATAAAATTTTAACAAAATTCTCTTTATAGAAATAAAATTTGGACAAAATATTCTATAGAAATAAAATTTGGACAAAATTTTCTATAGAAATAAAATTTGGACAAAATTTTCTATAGAAATAAAATTTGGACAAAATTTTCCAAAGAAATAAAATTTTGACAAATTTTTCTATAGAAATCAAATTGTGACAAAATTTTCTATAGAAATAAAATTTTGACAAAATTTTCTATAGAAATAAAATTTTGACAAAATTTTCTTTAGAAATAAAATTTTGACAAAATTATCTATAGAATTAAAATTTGGACAAAATTTTCTAAAAAAATAAACTTTTGACAAAATTCTCAATAGAAATAAAATTTGGACAAAAATTTCTATTGAAATAAAATTTTGACAAAATTTTCTAAGGAAATAAAATGTTGACAAAATTTTCTATAGAAATAAAATTTTGACAAAATTATCAATAGAAATAAAATTTTGACAAAATTTTCAACAGAAATAAAGTTTTGACAAACTTTTCTGTAGAAAAAAAATTTTGACAAAATTTCCTAAAGAAATGAAATTTCACCCAGAAAAAAGTGACCCCTTCTTTAAGTTAAAATGAACTCATTGTGAAGAAAGTTGAACTTCGTATAGCGCCAAAGACATTTTTATTTGTTTGAACGATGTGATTTTCGTAGAAATTAGGAATAATGCATTCCATATATTAGTTAACATTTTCCTATATTTATATACCACTATACTACAGAATGAAAAAATTTAACTAATTTGAATTCATATATGGAATGATTTTATTGAAATTTTTTCATTCATTTCGACAAATTTTACACATTTGTGGTAAAATTTTTATTTCATAATTAGAACTGCTTACCTTCGTTTTTAAATACAATTTTATTTATTTCTATAAGCAATTTTATCTTCAATAAAAGACATGTTTTATTAATATATTGAATATATTTATTAAGAATCAACAGCATCGAATCTCTTTGAAATATTAGTTTATTATTCCACTATTTCCAATTTCCGTGTGATATTATCAACTGTAAAACGCACTTTTTCTTCTTCTTGTACTTTTCACTTTTAATAAGTTGCTGCCTAACGATTTTGTCCTCCTTTTACAATTTCAATACCTACAAATATAAAAAATCATAAAACATTTTAGTTGCAAAAGGTTAGCGTCATTGAATATTACCTGATAGTTGAAGATTCCAAAATGAAGACAAATGAAAGGGTTGTTATTCTGCTGGTGTTTTCTTTCTTTATACACTATCACGAACATTGATAGATTTATTTAAAAAAAACGAAAATTTTTCTCACTAATTTAAAATAACAAATATTTTATATATTTTATTTGTTATTTATTATATTATTTTACCATATTATTTTTTAACAATCTCTCCGTATACCAAAACAACGCGATTCCAACTAAAAAAACAACCGACGCGCAAATATATCGATTACACCCACGCGCAAACACATCGATTACGATGACAGGTATCGATTACAGGTGGACAATAGAAATTTAGGAAAATTTCCTATATTCTAACAAGTGTGTTTCCTTAAGTTTTGAAAGGATTGCATACTTCTTAGTACGAATGAACTAAAATATTTTTCTATGCCAAGTGTTGTTCGTATGTATGAAAAACTTTCTATTATAAAGGAAGTCGCAATTATCATTTTATAAGAAATTTTACTAATTTTGAGGAAACTTGGTTTTAGTTCGGTTTTTGTTTATTTTTACGAATGCTTTGTTATCGGTGAATAAAATTTTCTTTTTCAGTAGTAAATTCTTATACCCAGCGAAGAAAATAGTATGAGTAAAATTCCATGCCTTATTCTAGTTAATGAACTATTCCTAACTGCTTACAGTTTAGGATTTTTTTACTGAAACGAGTAAAATTTATTATTTTTCACAAAAATTTACCTTAATGGAAATAAAATGGATAAACTATATTGATGAAAATTTTTTCCTTTAGTTTCGAAGGCACTTTTTTCTGGGTGTTGGACAAAATTTTCTATAGAAATAAAATTTGGAAAAAATTTTCTATAGCTACACTTGTAGTTAGTCAATGCATGGTTTTAAGCTGAAAAAATAACAACAATGATTAAAGAAAAAACCAACAATAACAAACCAAAACGAATGAAATAAAATTTGGACAAATTTTTCTATAGAAATGAAATTTTGACAAAATTTTCTATAGAAATAAAATTTTGACAAAATTTTTTATGGAACAGTTTTTGAGATATCCCGTTATTTTTAAATTTTCAACCTTTTTCACTAAATTTGGACAAAATTTTCGATAGAAATAAAATTTTGAAAAAATTTTCTATAGAAATCAAATTTGGACAAAATTTTCTATTGAAATAAAATTTGGACAAAATTCTCTATATTAAAATAAAATTTTGACAAAATTTTCTATATAGAAAGCAAATTTTGACAAAATTGTCTATATAGAAATAAAATTTTGACAACTTTTTTTTTTTATATAGAAATAAAATTTTGACAAAATTTTCTATATAAATAAAATTTTGATAAAATTTTCAATAAAAAGAGAAATTTGCCAAAATTTCCTATAGAAAATAAATTTTGACAAAATTTTCTATAGAAAGAAAATTTTCTGTAGACAAAAAATCTATAGAAATAAAATTTTGACAAAATTTTCTATAGAAATATAATTTTTTAAAAATATTTTTGAGTGTTGTTGACCTATTTTATGTTTATTCTGATTATTAATTTTGTTCGGCTTGAGGTCATAGAAACAATCGATTATTGATTTGTTTTAATATTTATTTCCAATATTTCGGTTAGTGCCACTAACCATCTTCTGGGATTTTGTATTTGAGTTCTTGTGCTGCTGTTTGTGTACGGTGAATTGCGAAACAAACAGCAGCACAAGAACTCAAATACAAAATCCCAGAAGATGGTTAGTGGCACTAACCGAAATATTGGAAATAAATATTAAAACAAATCAATAATCGATTGTTTCTATGACCTCAAGCCGAACAAAATTAATAATCAGAAGAAATATAATTTTGACAAAATTTACTATAGAAATACAATTTTGAGAAAATGATCTATAAGAAATAAAATTCTGACAAAATTTTCTATGGAAATAAAATTTTGACAAAATTTTCAATAGAAATAAAATTTTGAAAAAATTTTCTATAGAAATAAAATTTTGACAAAATTTTCTATGGAATAAAATTTTGACAAAATTTTCTATAGAAACAAAATTTTGACGAAATTTTCTATATAGGAATAAAATTTTGAGAAAATGTTTTATATAGAAATAAAATTTTGACAAAATTTTCTATAGAAATAAAATTTTGACAAAATTTTCTATATAGAAATAAAATTTTGACAAAATTGTCTATATAGAAATAAAATTTTGACGACTTTTTTATATAGAAATAAAATTTTGACAAAATTTTCTATATAAATAAAATTTTGATAGAATTTTCTATAAAAAGAGAATTTTGACAAAATTTCCTATAGAAATAAAATTTTGACAAAATTTTCTATAGAAAGAAAATTTTCTGTAGACAAAAAATCTATAGAAATAAAATTTTTACAAAATTTTCTATAGAAATAGAATTTTGACAAAATTTACTATAGAAATAAAATTTTGAGAAAATGATCTATATAGAAATAAAATTCTGACAAAATTTTCTATGGAAATAAAATTTTGACAAAATTTTCAATAGAAATAAAATTTTGAAAAAAAATTCTATAGAAATAAAATTTTGACAAAATTTTCTATACAATAAAATTTTGACAAAATGTTCTATAGAAATAAAATTTTGACGAAATTTTCTATATAGAAATAAAATTTTGACGAAATTTTCTATATAGAAATAAAATTTTGACAAAATTTTCTATAGAAATAAAATTTTGACAAAATTTCCTGTAGACATAAAATTTTGACAAAATTTTCTATAGAAATAAAATTTTGACAAAATTTTCTATAGAATTAGAATTTTGACAAAATTTCCTATAGAAAGAAAATTTTGTTAAAAATGATTAAATTTAATTAATTAATTATGTCTAATAAATTTTATTGAATCTGTGCACGATAAATTTAGCCTACATTTCCCACCCGGAGAGTTCACTTGTTTTTAGTGAATCTATGTCGATATCATCGAAAGTCCACTTTGAGTAAATTTCGCTCATAGTGATTAAATAATCGTTAAGAAAATGTATTAAGATAAAAATATTTAATATAACTTGTAAATCTAAAGATATTTAGTTCATCACACTTGTTTTCTTTTGTTGTTGTTTTTTTTTCTTATAGGTGTTAAAAACATTTCCAGAGACATAAAATTCATGCTTGGGGTGAATACTTCTATTTATTATCGCATTTGTTGGTCAATCATCACACCGATCTTCATGGCAGCCGTATACATTTATATGCTGGTTGATTATAAACCACTAACCTACAACAATGTTCGTTATCCTGATGGTTTATATGGTAATTATTAATATATAAAATATTTAAGATAATTGCAATATTGTGGAACTATATCTGATAGGGATAACTCAAATAAAAGTTATTCACGCAATCACACAATTCATCCCTTCCAAACGAAATTTTAGACAAACGAAGACAGTTTGCTATACCCTTTTCGTGGGAGAATGTTTGTAAACACGCATTTTCTGATTCAATCACGAAATTAATTGATACAATTAATTTTTTAATTGATATGTCTTCAATCACATAAATTATGATAATGTATCAATTAAAAATTAATTGAAAGTGAATTAAAATATTTAGTTGATACTATTAATTTTTGTGATTGACAACGAACCAAAGTGGGTATACGTATGTAGCCGCTGCCTTGGAGAATTCCGCGATGGCTTGTGTCTTTGCTAAAAACAACTTTAACTTCACAGCCTTAAAATGCCCCCGGGTTAAATATTTTTATTTGTTTCATTCAAACGGGAAATTTGCTTTGCATTTACAGCTCTAGGTCCATACATACTCCTACTTTTTAACATAAATTTGAATCATCATTTTTTAAAATTTTCAGCTTTTGGTTGGTGCATGACAGCCATTGGCATCGGACAACTTTTTGTTTGGGCTTCGTATGCTGTATGGAAAAGACCAGAATTAAGTTTTGAAGAGCGTTTCAAAGATGCACTTAAGCCTACATCGACCTGGGGACCCCTCGATCCCACACTTCTTAGCGAATACAAGGAATATGTTCGAAATTTCTCCAATAATGGTTCTATAATAAAGAAGAATTTCTGGTCTAAAATTTATGACAATATTTTTAGTTAAGTTCGTGATGTTAATTTAATAAAAACGATATTCAAACATCTAGAATATATTCTAGTATAGATGATACTTTTTTTATAAAAAAAATATTTTGTTACTATACATCCGTAGAGCTACATATGTTGAATTAAATAAATTTAATTCGAATTGTTTTAATAAAGTTAAATAAAATATTTGACAAAATTGATCACATACCATGTGTACAATGATAAGTGTTTATTTATCTCCTAAGGGTTAAAAGGTTTAAAAATTAAAACGTGATTGACGTTGAAAAAATAATTTATTAACAAATAAAGTCAGCTAAGAAATATTTAGAAATTTAAACTAATTATCTCAATTAAGATTTTAATTAAATTTAAAAATATTTCCAAATAACAACAAAGGTTAGGGGTGCTATTCACTACGGTGTTTGTCGATATTGTATCGGGGAAAGTGACGTCCCTTCAAAACAATAGAGCAAAATTTAAACATCTCCGATCTACTTGAAATTTATAGGGAACGTGGGAGGAGGTGATTAAATTTATACATGATTTTTAAATTAGTATATGATTTTTATACCCACCACCATAGAATGGTGAGGGGGGTATAATAAGTTTGTCATTCCGTTTGTAACACATCGACATATCGATTTCCGATTATATAAAGTATATATATATATATATATATATATATATATATATATATATATATATATATATATATATATATATATATATATATATATATATATATATATATATATATATATATATATATATATATATATATATATATATATATATATATATATATATATATATATATATATATATATATATATATATATATATATATATATATATATATATATATATATATATATATTCTTGATCAGGGAGAAATTCTAAGACGATATAACAATGTCCGTCTGTCTGTCTGTTGTAATCACGCCCCAATCTTCAATAATGAAGCAATCGTGCTGAAATTTTGCACAAACTCGTCTTTTGTCTGTAGACAGGTCAAGTTCGAAGATGGGCTATATCGGTCCAGGTTTTGATATAGTCTCCATATAAACCGACCTCCCGATTTGGGGTCTTGGGCTTATAGAAATCGTAGTTTTTATCCAATTTGTCTGAAATTTGAAATCTATAGGTATTTTATGGCCATAAAGAGGTGTGCCAAAAATGGTGAGTATCGGTCCATGTTTTGGTATAGCCCCCATATAGACCGATCTCCCGATTTTATTTCTTGGGCTTATAGAAACCGCAGTTTTTATTCAATTTACCTGAAATTGGAAATCTAGAGGTATTGTAGGACCACACATACGTGTGCCAAAAATTGTGAGTACCGGTCCATATTTTGGTATAGCCCCCATATAGACCGATCTCCCGATTTTACTTCTTGGGCTTATAGAAACCTCAGTTTTTATTCAATTTACCTGAAATTGCAAATCTAGAGGTATTGTAGGACCACAAATACGTGTGCCAAAAATTGTGAGTATCGGTCCATGTTTTGGTATGGTCCCCATATAAAACGACCTCCCGATTTGGGGTCTTGGGCTTATAGAAACCGTAGTTTTTATCCAATTTGTCTGAAATTTGAAATCTAGAGGTATTTTAGGACCATAAAGAGGTGTGCCGAAAATGGTGAGTATCGGTCAATATTTTGGTATAGCCCCCATATAGACCGATTTCCCGATTTTACTTCTTGGGCTTCTAGAATCCGAAGTTTTTATCCTATTTGCTTGAAAGTGGAAATCTAGAGGTATTTTTATATATAGCCCCCATATTATAGTATAGCCCCCATAAGAACGATCTCCTGATTTAACTCCTTGGGTTTCTTGAAACCGTAGTTTTTATCTGTATCGGATTAAGTTTTTATCGGTCCATTTGGTAATGCCTCCATATAGACCAACTTCACTTCTTGAGGGTGTAGAAGGCGCACTGATCATGAAAATTGCTTGAAACTCAATGTAAAATTTCCAGATTTTACTTCTACAGATTTAAGATTTCAAATCAAGACGTTATTTTATAAATTTCTTGCACACTTACAAGAGATGTTAATGATTCCTCTAAAACTCAAACAAAAATGGTTCTTATAAATCCAGAATCTGATATAGTCCTCATAGGTGAGGGAAGTGTCCCCAAGTCCTCAAGCCTTCCTGAAATTTCAAAGGAAACCCTAATATTTGGTTCATGGTGGTGGGTATTTAAGATTCGGCCCGGCCGAACTTAGTGCTGCATATACTTGTTTTTTAAATAGTTAGTTTCTATATACATACTACACTGAAAAAACAGTGAACCCGCCAGGAAAGAAAATTTTAGTTAATTGTTGAAAAATTTGATTAATTGTAGAAAATTTTAACTAAACAGTATTATAAACGCAGATGTCCGATTTCGCAAAAACAAGTAAAAAATTTTCGACAAATTTGAGAAAATTTATCAGACAAAATTATTATTTTTCACTTATTAAAGAAAATTTCGTAGTTTGAAGGAAAAAATTGGGGTTCAAAATTGAAAAAATGTCTTTAGTGCCATACGAAGTTCATGATGGACGCATTATTGGTAAAATTTACAAATATTAAGGAATTCTGAACTATTTTGTGGGAGACACGAATTTAGTTCATCTTTATACTTCAATTGTGTATAATTTTTTCTTCTGCTTTAGTTAAGTTAACTTACGTACGCAAAAAATTGTTAATGGCATGGAAACTTTCTTAAAACGTAATAATTCCATGAACTAAAAGAGAATAAAATCAGCTTTAGTGAAATATAGGGTTCACTTTTTTTGAGTGTAGAATCATTAAAAATTTGAATCAAATCCAAAGAAAATTCCAACTACAATTATAATCGGACAATTCATAAAACAAAATCTAAATCCTAAGAAAATTATCAGAAAATTATTTCTTGTTCCGATCGGATCAAAATTGGTCCACAATATTGTTAAATTTTAAATTGGGTCCGATGGTCGGACCAAATAGAATTTGGTTCGACCGATTTTCATCAAATCGATAATTTTCCAAAAATTTTACAAATTTTTCTGTATAAATAATATTTTGACAAAAATTTCTACAGAAATCACAAAATTCTATAGAAATAAAATTTTGTACAGAAATAAACTTTAAAAAAATGGTTTATAGATACCAAATTATGCAAAAACTTTGTAGAAACTTGTATATAGAAATAAAATTTTGCAATAACTTTCTATAGAAATAAAATTGTGACAAAATTTTCTATAGAAATAAAATTTTGACAAATTTTCTAAAAGAAACCACTTTTGAAAAAAATTTCTATATAAAAATAAAATTTTGACAAAATTATCTATAAAAATAAAATTTGGACAAAATTTTCTATAGAAAAAAACTTTTGACAAAATTTTCTATAGAAATAAAATTTGTGGACAAAATTTTGTATAGAAATGAAATTTGGACAAAATTTTCTATAGAAATAAAATTTTGACAAAATTCTCTATTTAAATAAAATTTAGACCAAATTTTCTATAGAAATAAAATTTTGACAACATTTTCTATAGAAATAAAATTTTGACAAAAGTTTCTATAGAAATAAAATTTTGACAAAATTTTCTTTAGAAATAAAATTTTGACACAATTTTCTGTAGGAAAAAGAATTGACAAAATTTCCTAAAGAAATGAAATTGGACAAAATTTTCTATAGAAATGAAATTTTGACAACATTTTCTATAGATATAAAATTTTGACAAAATTCTATAGAAATAAAACTTGGAGAACATTTTCTATAGAAATAAAATTTGGACAAAATTTTCTATAGAAATAAAATTTGGACAAAATTTTCTATAGAAATAAAATTTTGACAAAATTTTCTATAGAAATAAAATGTTGACAAAGTTTTCTATAGAAATAAGATGTTGACAAAATTTTCTATAGAAATAAGATTTTTATTGTTGTTTTTGATCTCAACAATAACGATTGAAGAGAAGCCAACAATAACAAACAAAACAAATTAGATTTTGACAAAATTTTCTATAGAAAAAAAACTTCGACAAAATTTAATAAAGCAATGAAATTTGGACAAAATTTTCTATAGAAATAAAATTTCGACAAAATTTTCTATAAAAAAAATAAAAGTTGGACAAAATTTTCTATAGAAATAAAATTTGGACAAAATTTTCTATAGAAATAACATTTGGACAAAATTTTCTATAGAAATAAACTTTTGACAAAATTTCCCAAAGAAATTAAATTTTGACAAAATTTTCTATAAAAATAAGAGTTTGACAAAATTTTCCATAGAAATAAAATTTGGATAATATTTTCTAAATAAACTTTTGACAAAATTCTCAACAAAAATAAAATTTGGACAAAAATTTCTATTGAAATAAAATTTTCAAAAGAAATAAAATTTTGACAAAATTTTCTATAGAAAAAAATTTTGACAAAATTTTCTATAGAAAAAAAATTTTGACAAAATTTTCTATAGAAATAAAATTTTGACAAAATTTCCTAAAGAAATTTTGACAACATTTTCTATAGATATAAAATTTTGACAAAATTTTCTATATAAATAAAATTTGAACAAAATTTTCCAAAGAAATGAAATTTTGACAAAATTTCCCAAAGAAATGAAATTTTGACAAAATTTTCTATAGAAATCAAATTGTGACAAAATTTTCTATAGAAATAATTTTTTGACAAAATTATCAACAGAAATAAAATTTTGACAAAATTTTCAAAAGAAATAAAATTTTGACAAAATTTTCTATAGAAATAAAATTTTGACAAAATTTTCTATAGAAAAAAGATTTTGACAAAAGTTTTTATAGAAATAAAATTTTGACAAAATTTTCTATAGAAATAAAATGTTGACAAAATTTTCTATAGAAATAAAATTTTGTCAAAATTTCCTAAAGAAATGAAATTTGGACAAAATTTTCTATAGAAATGAAATTTTGACAACGTTTTCTATAGATATAAAATTTTGACAAAATTTTCTATAGAAATAAAATTTGGAGAAAATTTTCTATAGAAATTAAATTTTGACAAAATGTTCTATAGAAATAAAATTTAGACAAAATTTTCTATAGAAATAAAATTTGGACAAAATTTTTTGTAGAAATAAAATTTGGACAAAATTTTCTATAGAAATAAAATTTGAACAAAATTTTCCAAAGAAATGAAATTTTGACAAAATTTCCCAAAGAAATGAAATTTTGACAAAATTTTCTATAGAAATCAAATTGTGACAAAATTTTCTATAGAAATAAAATTTTGACAAAATTTTCTATAGAATTAAAATTTTGACAAAATTTTCTATAGAAATAAATAAAAATAAAATTTGGACAAAAATTTCTATTAAAATAAAATGTTGACAAAATTTTCTAAAGAAATAAACCATTTTTGCCAAAATCGGAAAAACATATATATGGGAGCTATATCTAAATCTGAACCGATTTCTTTCAAAATCAATGGGATTCTATTCTGACCCAAATCAGATACTTGTGCCAAATTTGAAGTCGATTGAACTAAAACTTCGACGTGGTCTTTGATCACAAAACTGTGTTCACAGACAGACGGGCATGGCTAGATCGACTCAGGGGCTCACCCTGAGCAATATTGCCAAAAACACTATATGTCTATCACGTCTCCTTCTGGGTGTTGCAAACATATGAACTAAACTTATAATAAACCGTTCCACAGTGTGGTGCAGACTATAATTAATTACCTCATTTAAAAATTTAATAGAGTTAATTAAATTTTTAATTGAACCAATTAAAATATTAATTGAAAGTGCCGAAAAATCATTTAATTTTTAATCAAGAATATTTTTAATTTACAATTAACTCTGTGATTGATATTATCCCTTTTGTGATTGAAGCAATTTCTACTAAAAAATTAAAATTAAAAAAATTAATCGTAATTAATTGTAATTACGTGATTCAATCGGAATTTTTTCTGTGTATTAAAAATATATAAAAATGTTGCAATCGAAACCAATTAAACTTTTTCCAAAAATAATTATTAATAATTTTTCAATCAAGCATATTTTTTATAATAATTAAATCTATGATCATTTACGTGAATTAAAATACATATTTAAGTCTTCATTAAATTCTTTTCTCATCATGTATAAGAATTGCCAATTATAACAAAAATTCGATACTTTTGTATGGATTTTTTTTACAGAGAAAAGCAAATTATATACTATGGTTGTTTGTCTAAAATTTTGTTTGGGAAGAAAACAGATTTATTACATTTTTCATATTTTAACAAATTTATTTTGATCCACTTTTCACACGATCTCGTTTATTTTCTCCATAAAACAGTTTACTCTTTTCCAGTGTACTAAAATATCCAGTTCATGCAGCAAAATGTTTCTCCTGTAAACTGACCAATGATAACCTTTATTCGATGTTTCAGTACTTAATTTGGATTTGGAAAAATGTCCAGTATTTGGAATTGTAGAAATTTCCACATTGATACTCCCTTTTATTCGCTGCTGATGGTATTTTAAAAACTAAGCAAAAACCAAAAAAAAAAATTACATCAAAATTGGAACAAAACTATATGCATATGAGATAACTTCTCTTATCTTTTCACTTTCGCTGAGAATCTAAAAAGATCATTACGTTACGAGAACTAATACACAGATGAATGATTCGACACCTGCAACAAAAGTTCTTCAAAATGAAGTAAATATTTCACAGATGTAAAAACCCGACAAAAATTGAGATAACTCGTATGCAGGTACTGGCTATGCATATTCCCTTCCAGTTAGTTCTTCTCACTTGCAATGAGTGTAGAGTATATTTGATATTTATTAACATTAAACACCAGCAGTGAGGGATCTGAGTACGAAATACACACCTCTAGCGGAATTCTATTGTTTGGGTCGTAGCTTTTTTAATAACAAAAACCAATGAACAGTTCATGTTTCAGCTTTAAACACGATAGATGGAATTTGTTTTCAAAGCGGTTTAATAACGCGATCGAAAAAAAAATAAAATTAATAAATAATTGTAATAATAACGTTTCAAAATAAATTGAAAAAATAAAAACAAAAACACAATGACTAAATGTAATAACGGTTAAATGTTGATTTCGAACTACACAAATGCTCTCCATTAGCCAACTGAATAAGTGAAAAATTACAAGAAAATAAAAACCAAAAGCAATTTTACGTTGAAAATAAAACTACCTTTGTTTAATTGGTAGAATAAATTAACCTCCCACCTAGAATCTACATTGATTTTTGAAATTTAATAACTTTCAAAGGGTAAGTTTTGGATGATATTTTAAGAGAAATTATATTGGCATTTCAAATTTAAAAAGGGAAAAGAGGCATGACATTTACCTAGAGTTTACGAAATATGTGTGAATATAATTTTTATTGATTCATGATTGTGAAACAAATCAATTTGTTTTTGCCCAATGATACATTTTGCCTTGACTGTGGCTCGGCCAAAACACGATTTGTGCGATGTACGAATTTAACATGATGATGTTATGGCCCAATCCCGTGCAATGGATTTCTTCCGCTCAGTCATACTGGCATAGTTTTTGAATTCTTTCCAATAAATACAAACGTTTGAAAAATGCTAAATTTCAACAATTTTTTAAACATTTTTTTCAAAGGATTAGGGTAATATTCAAGTTGAGAAATTTTGAGAAAATCGCGTTCTCAATAAAAACACAGACATTACCCTCAATAATAGAATTCAACACATTAGCAATAATTTCTCAACTGTTATCCTCAAATTGAAATACATCGCTACTCAATAATTTTTTCAAAAATTTTCGATGTGAGGCAAATTAAAAATTGTTTTAACTGAAATTTTAGGGATTTTGTATAATTTATTAATTTTTGATCAACGTTTTATTCTATAGAAATAAAATTTTGACAAAATTTTCGATAGAAATAAAATTTTCTATAGAAATAAAATTTTTACAAAAAATTCTATAGAAATAAATGTTGACAAAATTTTCTTAGAAATAACATTTTGACAAAATTTTCTAAAGAAATAACATTTTTACGAAAAATCATATAGAAATAATTTTTTACAGAATTTTCTATAGAAATAAAATTTTGACAGAATTTTCTATAGAAATAAGATTTTTATAAAATTGTATATACAAATAGAGTTTTGTCAACATTTTCTATAGAAATAAAATTTTGTTGTTGTTTTTTTGATTTCAGCTTAAAACCATGCATTGACTAAACAACAAGTGTAGCTTAACCAACAGAGGAAAATAAAGTTTGTAAAATATAGACTGTAAGATGGTTGGATGGACGCACGTTTCGGAATTACCACATCTCTCATCAGCATCCTCTACTTGCAGCAAAACATTTTTTTTTTACATGATAAAACCTTTCTTCGGAAGGTTCAAGTGTGGTTCATTGTTGGGTTTAATGAACTGCCTGAATTTATTCTGATAATTGGTTGATAGTTTTGCTGCAAGTAGAGGAGCTGATGAGAAATGTGGTAATTCCGAAACGTGCGTCCATCCAACCATCTTACAGTCTATAGGGCTTTGCCCAAAACAATTTTACAAACATTATCTTCCTCTGTTGGTTAAGCTACACTTGTAGTTTAGTCAATGCATGGTTTTAAGCTGAAATCAAAAAAAACAACAACAAAATTTTATTTCTATAGACAATTTTGACCAAATTCTATTTGTATAGACAATTTTATAAAAATCTTATTTCTATAGAACATTTTGTCAAAATTTTATTTCTATAGAAAATTCTGTAAAAAAATATTGCTATATAATTTTTCGTAAAAATTTTATTTCTTTAGAAAATTTTGTCAAAATTTTATTTCTATAGACATTTTTTGAAAATTTTATTTCTATGCAAAATTTTGTCAAAATATTGTTTCTATAGAAAATTTTGTAAAAATTTTATTTCTATAGAATTTTTTGTAAAAAATTTTTCTATAAAAATTTTTGTAATAATGTTATTTCTATAGAAAATGTTGTCAAAATTTTATGTTTATAGAAATTTTTGAAAAATTTTATTTCTATAGAAAATTTTATCAAAATTATATTTTTATACAAATTTTGTCAAAATTTTATTTATTGTTTTGATCTCAGCTTTAAAACCATTGTGTTGACTAAACTGCAAGAGTAGCTTAACCAACAGAGGAAAAGAATGTTTGTCAAATTTATTTGGGCAAAGCCTTATAGACTGCAAGATGGTTGGATGGACGCATGTTTCGGAATTACCACATTCCTCACCAGCTTCCTCTACTTGCAGCAAAACTATCAACCAATTATCAGAATAAATTCAGGCAGTTCATTAAACCCAACAATGAACCACACTTGAACCTTCCGAAAAAAGGTTTTACATGATAGCCGGCATATGCCGAAATAAATTCGTACAAACATATTTCCTTTGCCACCGTCAAACCATCGATTTGAGTGCAGTTGGCTGGGTTTATTTTGAGCGTGCTTCCTCTTCTTTCATCATGCAAAACCTTTTTTCGGATGGTTCAAGTGTGGTTCACTGTTGGGTTTAATGAACTGAAAATTTATTTATATAGATTTTTTTCTATAGAAAACTTTGTCAAAATTTTATTTCTGTAGAAAATGTTATCAATTTGTTTTACAGAAATTTTTGTCAAAATTTTATTTCTATAGAAAATTGTGTCAAAATTTTATTTCTATAGAAAATTGTGTCAAAATTTTATTTCTGTAGAAAATTTTATTTATATAGAAAATTTTGTCAAAATTTTATTTCTATGCAGAATTTCGTCAACATTTTATTTCTATAGAAAATTTTGTCAAAATTTTATTTCTATGGAATTTTTTTTTTAAATTTTATTTTTGTAGAATTTTTTGTAAAAATTTTATTTTTGTAGAATTTTTTGTAACAATTTTATTTTTGTAGAATTTTTTGTAAAAATTTTATTTTTGTAGAATTTTTTGTAAAAATTTTATTTTTGTAGAAAATTTTGTGAAAATGTTATTTATGTCGAAAATTTTGTCAAAATTTTATTTCTATAGACATTTTTTGAAAATTTTATTTCTATGCAAAATTTTGTAAAAATTTTATTTCTATAGAATTTTTTGTAAAAATTTTTGTCTATAAAATTTTTGTAAAAATGTTATTTCTATAGAAAATTTTGTCGAAATTTTATATTTATAGAAAATTTTGTCAAAATTTTATTTCTATAAAAAGTTTTGTCAAAATTATAGATCTGTAGAAAATTTTGTCTAAATTTTATTTCTATAGAAAATTATGTCAAAATTTTATTTCTATAAAAAATGTTGTCAAAATTTTATTTGTTGTTTTGATCTCAGCTTTGAAATCATTGTGTTGAATAAATTACAAGAGTAGCTTAACCAACAGACCAATTTCGGCATAAGCCGGCTATCATAAACCTTTTTTCGGAAGGTTCAAGTGTGATTCACCTTGGGTTTAGTAGTTCACTAATTTTTAGTAGTTCACCAATTATCAGAATATTTTTTTTTTTTAATTTATTCTGATAATTGGTTGATAGTTTTGCTGCAAGTAGAGGATGCTGATGAGGAATGTGGTAATTCCGAAACGTGCGTCCATCCAACCATCTTGCAGTCTATAGGGCTTTGCCCAAATAAATTTGACAAACATTCTTTTCCTCTGTTGGTTAAGCTACTCTTGTAGTTTAGTCAACACAATGGTTTTAAAGCTGAGATCAAAACAACAAATATGATTGAAGTACAAACCCACAATAAAAAACAAAACACGAATGAAATAAAATTTCGTCAAAATATTCTATAGAAATAAAATGTTGACAAAATTTTCTATAGAAATAAAATTTTGACAAAATTTTCTATAGAAAAACATTATTTAGAAAATCATTATGTTATGTTTTGTTATACCCTGCGCCACACTGTGGAACAGGGTATTATAAGTTAGTGCATATGTTTGTAACACCCAGAAGGAGACGAGGTAGGCATATGGTGTCTTTGGCAATAATGCTCGGGGGGTTCCCTGAGTCGATATAACCACGTCCGTCCGTCCGTCCGTCCGTTCGTCTGTTTTTGAACACATTTTTGTCGCAATATAAGTCCAATCGCCTTCAAATTTGGCATGTCTTCCTTTTTTGGGTCAGAATAGAAACCTATTGATTTTGGAAGAAATCGGTTCAGATTTAGATATAGCTCCCATATATATCTTTCGCCCGATATGCACTTATATGGCCCCAGAAGCCAGAGTTTTGGCCCAATTTGGTTGAAATTTTGCACTAGGAGTACAATTAGTAGTATAGTCGTGTGTGCCAAATTTGATTGAAATCGGTTCAGATTTAGATATAGTTCCCATATATATCTTTCGCTCGATATGGACTTATATGGCCCCAGAAACCAGAGCTTTGGCCCAATTTGGTTGAAATTTTGCACTAGGAGTACAATTGGTATTATAGTCATGTGTTCCAAAGTTGATTAAAATCGGTTCAGATTTAGATATAGCACCCATATATATCTTTCGCCCGATATGGACTAATATGGTGCTAGAAGCCAGAGTTTTGGCCCAATTTGGTTGAAATTTTGCACTAGGAGTACAATTAGCAGTATAGTCAAGTGTGCCAAATTTGAAATCGGTTCAGATTTTGATATAGCTCCCATATATATATATATATATATATATATATATATATATATATATATATATATATATATATATATATATATATATATATATATATATATATATATATATATATATATATATATATATATATATATATATATATATATATATATATATATATATATATATATATATATATATATATATATATATATATATATATATATATATATATATATATATATTTAGATTTAGATATAGCTCCCATATATATGTTTTTCCGATATATATATATATATATATATATATATATATATATATATATATATATATATATATATATATATATATATATATATATATATATATATATATATATATATATATATATATATATATATATATATATATATATATATATATATATATATATATATATATATATATATAGCGATAAATCATAAATGAACTTTTGTGAAGTTTCCTTAAAATTGCTTCAGATTTAAATCCCTAGTGCATTAGCCGACTTAAATTTTGAGTCTATAGAATTTGTAGAAGTCTATCAAATTCTGTCCAGATCGCGAGATATTAAAATGTATGTATTTGGGACAAACCTTTTATATATAACACCCAACATAATTGACGGATGTGGTATGGTATCGAAAATTTAGATCTACAAAGTGGTGCAGGGTATAATATAGTCGGCCCCGCCCGACTTTCCTTACTTGTTTTTTCTATAGAAAAAACAAAATACAACAAAACGTTTATAAACCCAGCAAAAAAGTGGCGAAAATGTTCTTTTTGCATCCGTAAGTAGTGCAAAATTGGCGCAGAAGCGATGAATTCAACATGGGCTTGTCATAGGACGGATGTCCACCATTTCAACAGCCGTTGCACTGAATTTAGCATCACTTCCTTAGGTGTGTTCCAAAGTTTCAAAGTTTTGGATGTGAATTATAAAATTGTGTCATATTTTGCCAAATAAATAATTTGTATACTTTTTTAAATGCATTCTAAGGCTTGTCTTAAAAGTTTGACCTCAAATATTTTCAAAAATTTGCAATTTTTCTAGAATGGATTTTGAATTTTTTTGAATGATATTTTAACACTAGACAGTCATCCTTTGTCAAAATGGCGACACCAAATTTTTATTTCGACTTAGCTTGTGTTTTTTTTTTTCGATTGGAAAATGATTAATTTGAGTTACACTAATTCAACCATTATACGAATTTTTGTTTATTATTAAATAAAAATTAACTGAGTAACAATTTTGTTCACATTGCAGTTTAAAATAAGCTGTAGTCAAAATGACGAAGGTAGTGTTCAAAAAAGAAGTATGACTTTCCAGAGTTAATTATGTCAATTAATTTTTTAAATTCACGTTGATACTTTCATTTCTGCGATTAAATAATAATGGAAAATATTATGTTTCAAAATCACGAGCGGAGAGTAATGAAATGAAACGGAACAAAAATCAAGAAAAATGAAAACGGAATGTTCACGGTTTCGTCCATGGCCGTTTACACTTTCACGAACGGCATTCGTTTTTCCAATTAATCGTTAAACGAGTCACAGTAGCGGAAACAATAGCTCCGTTCGAGATCTCGATAATTTTTGATAATTATCACAATTTTTTACTGGAAGTCGATCGTTTACACCAAAACGCCAGCAAAAGAGAGCCGGAGAGAGACCACATTTGACAGTTGGAGATAGAGAAGTTGCAAGTTTTTGCTAGAGATTGTTTCCCCAGTAAAATCTTGCAAACCATAGCATACGTTGCCAGTTGATAACAAACAAAGTCCCAGTACAACTACAATTGGAAGTTAAACAACAGGATTCGTTTTTAATGTTTTTTTTTTTCGAACGGTCCCATCGCCCACTTTCCCGTCCCTTCCGACCGTGAGAGCCTCGTCCCCTTGACGTAGGGACAGCGTAGTAGCTGAATTTTGAATGTGCAAATAGTTACTGGATGCCGTTCGCGTACCTTTCAGCAATTCTAAGCAAAGAGAGTAAAATACACACTTACTCTCTTGCTAGTTTTTACTGGAAAAGTACGCGAACAGACCTAAAATTAGATGTATAAATAGATTAATTTGTAATGTGTAATTTAGTGTAAAAATTAAAACGTGTAAATTAGTATTCATAACAACAGGCAAGATTACAAAAAAAAAAGAAAACAAAAAATATATGTGGCCGTAAGGTCGGCCAGGCCGAATCTTATGTACCCTGCATCATGGATAGCGTAGAAACTTCTACGAAAGACTGTCATCCACAATGGAATTACTTGGGTTGTGGTATCTTAAATCGTTTTCTAAATTGTGAGTTAGTCCATACGTGGTATATATTAGACAAAAAAGGTATGTGTAGGTAAGTCTATGGACTTTTGCACGGTACGTTGGGAGCCAGAATTGAAATATGGGGGTCACTTATATGGGGGCTATATACAATTATGAACTTGATATGGACCAATTTTTGTGTGATTGGTGATCGATTTATCTGAGGGCTATATATAACTATAGACCGATATGGAACTAGTTAGGCATGGTTGTTAACGGCCATATAGTAGCACAATGTACCAAATTTCAACTGACTCGGACGAAATTTGCTCCCCCAAGAGGCTCCAAAACCAAATCTCGGGATCGGGACTGATATGGACCACTTTTAGGCATGGTTGTTAAATATCATATACTACCACCACGTACCAAATTTCAACCAGATCGGATGAATTTTGCTTCTCCAAAAGGCACCGGAGGTCAAATCTGAGGATCGGTTTATATGGGGGTTATATATAATTATGGACTGATATGAACCATTTCCTGCATGATTGTTGGATACCATATACTAACATCACGTACCAAATTTCAACCGAATCGGATGAATTTTGCTCTTCCAAGGGGCTCCGGAGGTCAAATCTGGGGATCGGTTTATATGGGGGATATATATAATTATGCACCGATGTGGACCAATTTTTGCATGGTCATTAGACACCTTATACTAACATCATGTACCAAATTTCAGCCGGATCGAATGAAATTTGCTTCTCTTAGAGGCTCCGCAATCCAAATCGGGGGATCGGTTTATATGGGGACTATATATAATTATGGACCGATGTGGACCAATTTTTGCATGGTTGTTAGAGATCATATACTAATACCATGTACCAAATTTCAGCCGGATCGGATCAAATTTGCTTCTCTTAGAGGGTCTGCAAGCCAAATTTGGGGTCCGTTTATATGGGGTTATATATAATTATTGACCGATGTGGACCAATTTTTGCATAGTTGTTAGAGACCATATACTAATACCATGTACCAAATTTCAGCCGGATCGGATCAAATTTGCTTCTCTTAGAGGCTCCGAAAGCCAAATCGGGGGATCGGTTTATATGGGGGCTATATATAATTATGCACCGATGTAGTCCAATTTTTGCATGGTTGTTAGAGACCCTATACTAACACCATGTACCAAATTTCCGCCGGATCGGATGAAATTTGCTTCTCTTAGAGGGTCTGCAAGCCAAATTTGGGGGTCCGTTTATATGGGGACTATACGTAAAAGTGGACCGATATGACTAATTTGCAATGCCATCCGACCTACATCAATAACAACTACTTGTGCCAAGTTTCAAGTCGATAGCTTGTTTCGTTCGGGAGTTAGCGTGATTTCAACAGACGGACGGACATGCTCCGATCGACTCAGAATTTCACCACGACCCAGAATATATTTTTTATGGGGTCTTAGAGCAATATTTCGATGTGTTACAAACGGAATGACAAAATTAATATACCCCCATCCTATGGTGGAGGGTATAAAAACAAGTAAACTCTGCCGAAAGTTCGACCAGGCCGAATCTTATGTACCCTCCTACATTGATTGCATACAATTTTCTACTAAAGCCTGTCATCCACAATCGAATTACTTGGGTTGTGATAACAGTTCCTAATATTGTCTTCTAAAATGCATTTCAGTCTATATGGAGTCTATGTTAGGACGTCTTTCAGCATCAACTCGTACGATACCCAATTTTCTTGCCCTGAAATCATTCGCAATAGTTTAAACCGATGAAAAATGGCTTGGTGTGTAACTTGCGACTATTTGGTAAGTGAAGCAACTTTTGTTATTGTGAACAAAAATGGAAAAAAGGAATTTCGTGTTTGGATAAACTACTGTTTTCTGAAGGGGGAAAAATACGGTGGAAGCAAAAACTTGGCTTGATAATGAGTTTCCGGACTCTGCTCCAGGGAAATCAACAATAATTGATTGGTATGCAAAATTCAATTCAAGCGTGGTGAAATGAGCACGCAGGACGGTGAACGCAGTGGACGCCCGAAAGAGGTGGTTACCGACGAAAACATCAAAAAAATCCACAAAATGATTTTGAATGACCGTAAAATGAAGTTGATCGAGATAGCAGAGGCCTTAAAGATATCAAAGGTACGTGTTGGTCATATCATTCATCAATATTTGGATATGCGGAAGCTCTGTGCAAAATGGGTGCCGTGCGAGCTCACATTTGACCAAAAACAACAACGTGTTGATGATTCTGAGCGGTGTTTGCAGCTTTTAACTCATAATACACCCGAGTTTTTCTGTCGATATGTGACAATGGATGAAACATGGCTCCATCACTACACTCCTGAGTCCAATCGACAGTCGGCTGAGTGGACAGCGACCGGTGAACCGTCTACGAAGCGCGGAAAGACTCAAAAGTCCGCTGGCAAAGTAATGGTCTCTGTTTTTTGGGATGCGCATGGAATAATTTTTATCGATTATCTTGAGAAGGGAAAAACCATCAACAGTGACTATTATATGGCGTTATTGGAGCGTTTGAAGGTCGAAATCGCGTCAAAACGATCCCATGTGAAGAAGAAAAAAGTGTTGTTCCACCAAGACAACGCACCGTGCCACAAGTCTTTGAGAACGATGGCAAAAATTCATGAATTGGGCTTCGAATTGCTTCCCCACCCACTGTATTCTCCAGATCTGTTCTCTCTTGTTCTTGTTCTCAGACCTCAAAAGGATGCTTGCAGGGAAAAAATTTGGCTGCAATGAAGAGGTGATCGCCGAAACTGAGGCCTATTTTGAGGCAAACCCGAAGGAGTACTACCAAAATGGTATCAAAAAATTGGAAGGTCGTTATAATCGTTGTATCGCTCTTGAAGGGAACTACGTTGAATAATAAAAACGAATTTTCACAAAAAAATGTGTGTTTCTTTGTTAGACCGGGGACTTATCAGCCAACCTGTTACGTGATATGAAGATAATTTCATTGGGATGGGGAAATTTTCTTAAATATAAACTAAAACCAAATAATTTTGTTGCACCAAACATAAGTTCATTTTAGCATCAGTTTTACCCTAGAAAGCTTAAACTTCTAAAAGTTACGGATGAGATAAACATACATTTGGGGGATGTATCATATTCTATGATCATGGTGACAACATTTGTAACATAGATTTTGTTTTTTTTTTTTTCTTTTTTTAATTTTTGTACTTACAAGATTCTTTATATAAATTCTTATAATTTAAAAATGTTTTTGGATAAACTTTTATTTGTTGTGTAACAAAAAAATCATCAAAATCTTCAAATTTTCCACAAAATTCTTAGGGTTTCTTCATGCATGACGAATGGTTTTTAGACCTTTGTCAATTCATTATAAAAAAAATTACAATCGAGTTTGACAATTTCTTTGTTGTCTACGAAATGACATCAATTCACATTAATGCTTAATTACTTTATTGTTTAAACGTATTGAAGTTTGAAGATTGCAGATGAAGTGAGATTTTTTTATAACACTCGAAAGATAACCAAATAATCATCGGTTACACCTTGCGTGAGAACATTTGAAGTCAAGAATTTAAAACAAAAGTTTAATGAGAAATGTCGTTACACAGTGGCTGCAATCAAAGCTGGTGCATATTTATTTCGAAAAAAGGAACACTTGAGAACACTACAGAAACTATTACCAAATATTTGCCATCGTATGAATGAACTGGTGCTACAACCACAAATTATTTTAATGGCTAATAACTACCTCTACCACGACGTGTACCCATGCCCGTGTACCGTGCCACTTGAATGAAACAGAATTTAAAGGCCACATCCACCAAATATTTTGCAATATGCCAACACGTTCTCTAGTGTTTTTCTTAGTTTTTCGTTTTTGTTTTTTGTTCCATGCACACTTTCTGTATTGTTTGTTTTGTTTATGAAGTATCTGAACGAAAAAAGTAAACGTGTGATCATGCGCAATGTATATTTCATTATTAGGGTGTCCGGGATTTTAGTTTGATTACCGTTGACTTTTTATACCCTTCACCACTACTTTTTGATGTAATTGAACCAATTAAATAAACAATTGAATGGATCGCAGAAATCAATTAATTTTTTAATCAAGTATATTTTTATACCCTGCGCCACACTGTAGAACAGGGTATTATAAGATTATAAGATTGTGCATTTGTATGTAACCCTCAGAAGGAGACGTCATAGATCCATTTTTTTTTGTATACCGATCGCCTTAGAATTAAATTCTTAGTCGATTTAGCGATGTCCGTCTGCCTATCTCACTAAATATTACTAAAATTTTCCAATTAAAATTTTAATTGAATTTAAAACAAGTATATACGGCCGTAAGTTCGGCCAGGCCGAAGCTTATGTACCCTCCACCATGGATTGCGTAGAAACTTCTACGAAAGACTGTCAACCACAATCGAATTACTTGCCGGTGGCAAGGTATCTTAAAACTCCCTAACGCCGTCTTCTAAATTGTAAGTTAGTCCATACGTGGTATATATTAAACTAAAAAGGGCCGATTAAATACGTATATAATTCAGTTTGAAAAAATTTTCTATAAAAATAAAATTTTAACAAAATCTTCTATAGAAATAAAATTTTAACAAATTTTTCTACAGAAATAAAATTTTGAGAAAATTTCTATAGAAATAAAATTTGGACAAAATTTTCTATAAAAATAAAATCTGGACAACATTTTCTTTAGAAATAAAATTTTGACAAAATTTTCTATAGAAATAAAATTTTGACAACATTTTCTTTAGAAATAAAATTTTGACAAAATTTTCTATAGAAATAACATTTTGACAAAATTTTCTATAGAAATAAAATTTTTACAAATTTTCAATAGAAGTAAAATTTTGACATAATCTTCTATAGAAATAAAATTTTGACAAAATTTTCTATTGTAATAAAATTTTGACAAAATTTTCTATAGAAATAAAATGTTGACAAAAATTTCTATAAAAATAAAATTTTGACAAAATTTTCTATAGAAATAAAATCTGGACAAAACTTTTTTTAGAAATAAAATTTTGACAAAATTTTCTATATAAATAAAATTTTGACAAATTTTTCTATAGAAATATAATTTTCACACAATTTTCTATAGAAATAAAATTTTGACAAAATTTTCTATAGAAATAAAATTTTGACAAAAATTTCTATAGAAATAAAATTTTGTAAAAATTTCTATAGAAATAAAATTTTGACAAAATATTCTATAGAAATAAAATTTTGAAAAAAAAAATTCTATAGAACTAAAATTTTGACACAATTTTCTATAGAAATAAAATTTAGACAAAATTTTCTATTGAAATAAAATTTTGAGCAAATTTTCTACAGAAATAAAATTTTTAGAAAATTTATATAGAAATAAAATTTTGAGAAAATTCTATAGAAACAAAATTATGACAAGTTTTTCGATAAAAATAACATTTTGACAAAACTACTGGAGAAATAAAATGTTGATAAAATTTTCTATAGAAATAAAATTTTGACAAAATTTTCTATAGAATTATTATTTTGAGAAAATTCTATAGAAAAATTTTCTACAGAAATAAATTTTTGACCAAGTTTTCTATAGAAATAATATTTTTATAGAACTAAAATTCTGACAAATTTTTCAACAAAAATAAAATTTTGACCAAATTTTCTATAGGAATAAAATTTTGAGAAAATTTTATATAATAAAATAAAATTTTGAGAAAGTTTTGGGCAAAAATAAAATTTCTCTGAAATTCTGTATAGAAATGAAATTTTGGCAAAATTTTCGTTAGGTTTTGTGAAGCTCCGTATACCATAACAACACGATTCCACGGGCGGGGCCGACTATATTATACCCTGCACCACTTTGTAAATCCACATTTTCGATACTATATCAAATCCTTCAAATGTGTTGGGTGCCATATATATAAAGGTTTTTGTCTCAAATACATACATTTAAATCTGACTCCATCTGAACAAAATTTATAATCTATAGGCTTAAAATTTAAGTCGTCTAATACCCTGGGATGGTACACTATGTTAGTAAAAAAAAAATATGGGAAACATTTTAATCTGAACAAATTTTGAGGCAACTTCGCAAAAGTGTATTTATGATTTATCGGTCGACAGATACGTATTAGAAATAAAGGAAAATTTGAGTCACTTTTACAAGTTTTTGACTTAGCAGTGGCGATTTTATAAGGAAAATGTGGATATTTTGGTCATTTTTTCCCAAATCGGAAAAGCATATATATGGAAGTTATATAGAAATCTGGACCGATTTCAACCAAATTTGATATGCAAACTTAGTATTTTAATTCTACTCCCTGTGCAAAATTTCACGTAAATCGGACTTCAACTTTGAACTCTGTGGTCATATGACGGAAAATCGGGCGAAAGATATATCTGGGAGCTATACCTAAATCTGAACCGATTTCAATAAAATTTAGCACACTTGACTACACTACTAATTATACTCCTAGTGCAAAATTTCAACCAAATTGGGCTAAAATTCTGGCTTCTGGGGCCATATAAGTCTATATCGGGCGAAAGATGTATATGAGAGCTATATCTCAATCTGAACCGAATTCAATCAAATTTTGCACACTTGACTATACGACCAAGTGTTATGCTTGTGCAAAATATCAAGCAAATAAGGGTAAAACTCTGGCTTATGGGTCCATATAAGTGCATATCGGTCGAAAGATATATATGGGAGCTATATCTAAATCGGAACCAATTTCTTCCAAAATCAATAGGGTTCTATTTTGATCCAAAACAGGAACTTGTGCCAAATTTGAAGGCGATTGGACAAACTCTGGCTTCTGGGTCCATATAAGTCTATATCGTGCGAAAGATATATATGGGAGCTATATATAAATCTGAACCGATTTCAATCAAATTTTGCACACTTGACTATACGATCAAGTGTTATGCTTGTGCAAAATTTCAAACAAATCAGGGTAAAACTCTGGCTTCTGGGTCCATATAAGTGCATATCGGTCGAAAGATATTTATGGGATCTTAACCAATTTCTTCCAAAATCAATAGAGTTCTATTCTGATCCAAAACAGGAACGTGTGCCAAATTTGAAGGCGATTGGACATAAACTGTGACCTAGACTTTGATCACAGACAGACGGACGGACAGACGGACATGGTTAGATCGACTCAGGGACCCACCCTGAGCATTATTGCAAAGACACCATGTGTCTATCTCGTCTTCTTCTGGGTGTTGCAAACATATGCACTAACTTATAATACCCTGTTCCACAGTGTGGCGCAGGGTATAAAAACCCACAGGCAAACATATCGGACATATCGATTACAGTCTAACTGTAAAATAAATATAGAAAAATGTCCTATATTCTAACAAATGTATTTCCTTAAATTTTTAAAAGATTCAATACTTCTTAGGACGAGTGGACTAAAATATTTCTCTATACTAAGTCTTATTCATATCATGTATATGAATAAGCGTTCTATAAAAAAGGAAGTCAGATTGGCCATTTTATAAGAAATTTGACTGAATTTGAGGAACTTTCATTTTTATTTAATTTTATTCATTTTTATGAATGCTTTCTTATCAGTGAATAAAACATTCTTGTTCAGTTGTAAAGTCTTATATTCCATGCCTTATTCTAGTTAATTAATTTCTAACTGCTTTCTGTTTACACTGAAAAAACAGGAAGAAAACTTTCGGTTAATTTTAGAAAATTTTGAATATTTGTAGAAAATTTTAACTAAACAGTATTACAAACGTTGGCATCACGCCGATGTCGTAAAAATAAGTAAATATTTTTCGACAAATACAAGAAAATTTATTAGACATAACTAAGTTTTTTTCACTTGTTAAAGAAAATTTTGTAGTTTGAAGAAAAAACTTGGAGTTCAAAATTGCAAGAATGTCTTTAGTGACATACGAAGTTCACGATGGACGCATTTTTGGTAAAATTTACAAATTTAAAGAAATTCTCAACTATTTTGTGGAAGACACGAATTTAGTTAATCTGTTTGCTTCATTTGAGTATATTTTTTTCCTCGGGTTTAGTTAATTTAACTAACGTACACAAAAAAGTATTAGAGTAAAGAAAACTTTCTCCAAACATAATATTTCTATGAACTAAAATAAAGTTAAATTGGCTTTAGTGAAATAGAGAGTTCACTTTTTTTTGAGTGTAGGATTTTGTTTTTACTGAAACAAGTAAATTTTATTATTTTACACAGAAATTTAACTTAATGAAATAAAATGGCTAAACTAAATGGATGAACATTTTTTCCTGTCGTTTCGATGGCACTTTTTTTCTGGGTGTGTAAAAGCAAATATTAGATTTCATTAAATTTTTACATTTTGCCCAGGAAGTGAATTGATTTTTCGACAATATGTTTACTATGACATTAAAGGAATCGTTTGGAAACATTTATGAAGGGAAAACATTACAAAACCCCAAAGCATCCATGTGAACTATCCTAAAGGCGTAAATACAGAACACCCTATTATACAAAAAACAATATACACTGGAGTATATGGTTTATCTCTACTTTATTTAAGCAACTTTAGTTCAATGCATTACGAAGTCACTATGTCAACAGAAGCGATATCTGTCTGTCCCTTACATTGCATGGATCTGCATAAGTTTCTTTGACGGCATAGGAGTATTGCGACAGGTTTTATGTTGTCGCTGCTCTTATGGTGCACCAGAAATCAGACAATCGTTAACAGCACCTACACCTACAGTTAACTAGTGACTCACAATTGTTTTTTTTTGCTTTCCGAAATTTATGGATTACTATATAAACAAACCCAGTTTTTGCCGGCAAATTTAAAAATTCTTAAAAGAGTAAACATTTACAAAAAAATGTAGTGTAATAAAAATCGTGAGTTGATATAAATTTGGTGGAATTTTCCGAATTGAATGATTCGTTATATAAGTGTGAATTGTTTAACATTGATGGTAAAGGAAAATCATCTTTCCAGTGCGAAGTGTTTGTAATAATGAGCCACCTTTTAGTTATTTAATTAAATTTTTTGTGCAGTTTGATCCCAAATCCCGTTAAGATTGCATATATGACCGGTCCCCTAAATAATAAACATTTTATCTTTTGTTACCATACCGTGTATTCAGTGGACACGTATATCGCCTAAAAGTATGCAAAGAAAATTGTTTGTGCAGTTTGATCCCAAATCCCGTTAAGTTTGCATATATGACCGGTCCCCTAAATAATAAACATTTTATCTTTTGTTACCATACCGTGTATTCAGTGGACACGTACATTTTATCTTTTGTTACCATACCGTGTATTCAGTGGACACGTACATCGCCTAAGAGTATGCAAAGAAAATTTTTTATACTGATAATCGGGTTAATGTCCTGAATATGAAATTTCAAGAAATGGTTTTCAATGGAAAACCGAAATGAAACAAGTATATAAGGCGGAAAGTTCGACTAGGCCAAATCTTTTGTGTATGGATTGTGCATCAGTCTTTAGTTCTACCGAAGACTATCCACAATCCACTACCGAATTACTTGGGTTGTGGTAACAGTTACCAAATCTCCTTAGCCCTCCAATGCACAGTGGTTCAAAATCGATTTTTTGGAAATAATTCTGCAACTTTTAAACGGATAAAGATATCAACATAATTTTTTCTTTGTGTAAAAGCTGAGGTGTTTTCCTCTATTTTTGCAAGATTGTGGGTCCCTGCTGGGTCTACGGGCTGACCTGTTGGCATTGAATGTTCGTCACCTCGCGGGTATGAGATTTTGTTTTAGCTGTCAAGTCCGCATTTATGAACCGATTTCGATGATTCCTTTTTTGCTGGATAGAACTTGTAAGGCCCTTAAAAATTTTCCTCCAGAATGAATGTAGGTGCCTTTTCCCAAACAAAATTGGTCAAATTTCGGTATTTTGTTGAACTTTTAATCTATAAAGCTCGGTAGATTAGGTTAGGTTAGGTATAGTGGCAGCCCGACATTTCAGACTAGACTATTCAGTCCATTGTTATACCACAGTGGTGAACTTCTCTCTTATCACTGAGTGATGTCCGATTCTATGTTAAGCTCAATGACAAGGGACCTCCTTTTTATAGCCGACTCCGAACGGCGTTTCACATTGCAGTGAAACCACTTAGAGAAGCGTTGAAACACTCAGAAATGTCACCAACATTACTGAGGTGGAAACCCTTTTGGTGTTTTCTCGAAACTGGGTTTGAACCCACGACCCTGTGTATGCAAGGCGGGTATGCTTACCACTGCACCACGGTGTCTCGGTAAGTAGTTCCGTATGCCTGCAAACAGTGATTTCCAGTGTATCTAAGCTCTTAAGTCTCAAGAGTGTCAAATCGAGTGGGTCCTCATGTACCCATAGAAAAAATCATGAACTGCGTGCTCATTTCAAAACGATCCGTTCATGAAAGTGAATCAACACACATGTAGTTTCAAACGGAGAACAGACGGTTACGAATTTATAAAAAAACATCCGCTGCCTTCACCATACGCGTTAACAGTCGTCTTAGCGCATTGCACCACCGACGGAGTCGTCTAACGAATATTTGAAGACATTTCAAGGCCAAAGAAAAACGAAACCCATGAAATCGTGAACGGCCGTAGACGAATCCGTGAACATTCCGTTTTGATTTTTCGTAAACGTTTCTGTTTCATTTTGTTACCGTTCACTATTTTGGAACGTAATTTTTTCTATTAGTGTAGCGCTTGTCATACAAATGAGTGATGTTCTATTTATCCTATGATATCTGTGGTTCGCGATTGTCTACCAAACGTGGCAGCCATATGTAGCCATTGGTCTTATAACCGCCGTATAAAGACAATAATTAAGATAAGGATGCATTCCCTATCGTTCTCCGACTAATTGTCGACAAGAGTACAATGGCGTATAGGCCTTCTTTATGCTGTATTTTCATCCATCTAGCTCAGTTTAGAGTCCAAGTATTTTGCTGATTTCCCGAGACTCAACTTCGTCCCTTGAAATTCCGGAGCTTTGTATCTAATGATCTTTCTTCTTCTTCTAGAGAAAAGTACTCGCTCTATTTGTCAACGGTTTCCTGGTCCAATCTGAAAGATACTATTAAGCATGACTCAACACATCTGAGATCGAATCCAGGAATTTTCCCAATACCAATATTCTGACGATTTATTGATGCGATTTATTTGATGTGATTGACGATTTGGTTAGACGTTGTCTAGTTCAGTTTAGAGTCCAAGTATTTTGCTGATTTCCAGAGACTCAACTTCGTTCATTGAAATTCCGGAGCTTTGTATAAATTGATCTTTCTTCTTCTTCTAGAGAAAACTACTCGCTCTATTTGTCAACGGTTTCCAATCTGAAAAATACTGTCAAGCCTGACTCAACACATCTGAGATCGGATCCAGGAATTTTCCCGATACCAATATTCTGACGATTTATTTGACGGTTTATTGATGCGATTGACGATTCGGTTAGACGTCGTCGGCCACTGCTCGGTGATTCGGGTTTGTCGTTAACGATCTGTTGATATGGTTGTCGTTAAAGATCTATTGATTCTGCGTTAGTGGATGATGCTTCGATCTTGGCAAGTCGGGGTTGTCGTCGACGATTCGGCGTCGTTGACTGTTCGGTTGTTGACTCGGTTTTGTTGGTTCGGAATTATCGTTGGCTGTTTGTTTGATGTTTCGGTGATTCGTGATTGTCGTTGATTGTTCAGTTGATGATTCGGTTTTGGTGATTGGTTTTGGTGAATCGTTGACGATTCGTATTCGATTGATGATTAAGTTTCGGTAATCCAGGATTGTCGTTGACCATTCGTGTTTGATTGTTGATTCAGTTTCGGTAATTCAGGATTGTCGTTGACGATGTCTTGATAGGGTGGTGGCTGATTGTTTCGTTGATACGTTGATTCCGTGATCGTTGCTTGCTCAATGATGATGTTTCGGCGGTTCATCGATTCGGTGCTCGTTGATTGCTCGGTGATTCGTTGAAACTTCGTTGTTCGGTTAGTAAACTAATAGTAAAGGAAGATACACGAATGCAGGAGAAAGCTAATTGTCGACACAATTAGTGCGTAAGCAAGCCAAGTGACAACACACCTAGTGCAGAAGCAAGCTAATGGCCGAATCAATTAGCGCGGAAGCCAGGTAAAATCCGAAGAAATTAGTGCGAAAGTAAGTGATCTATGCTAAAAGACTTGTGCGTCTATTGGAATTCTTCTTACTCACCAAAAAGGCTGCCCTTATAAGTGGGTGCAATAATGATGTGAATGGGAATTATCTCCATAGCGACCAAAAAATAATAAAAAATATTGTAGTTAGAAATCACTTTGCCATGTAACTGGCACCACCCAGTAGTGAAAACATAATCTGCGTTGAATGATAAAGGGCTATAGTGGTAGGGACAGTGAATCACAGTAAGCATACGTAGCGGAGGTGTAAAACGATTATTACACTAATCCCAATAAGTAAGGGTACGAAAGTAAAATACGTATAACTGAATATCATGTGCTAGTGGGAAATACTATATTCGGGCGAAATGTATTTCGTACCGTTACAAGATTTTTTTTTATATATTTCAGGTATATGCCCAGAAACATAAAATTTCATTCCACCCCAATAAATGTGACGCGCATGAATGGAATCAATCAAACTATTTTATTACTTTTTTGTTTTTGTGAAGCGCATTGAAGCTCTTGTTCTATGATTGCATTTGTTAATGAAAACACGTTAATATGTTTTTTTTGTTTGTAATGTAGCTTGCCATTTTTCAAACTCCATAAGAAAATCTTGCTAACTTTTTAGTTTCCATGTTGTGAAAACAAGTTTACTCAAATTCTTATATTATGTTTCTTTGCAGATCATGCCATTGTCCTTGACAACTATTTTACCACCTTTGGAGTACAGAAATAAAATCGAAAAAAGTAGTTTTTTGAAGTGATTGTCTTTGGTTTTGATTTTGATTTGTTGGACCTCTATCAAACACGCAACATGACTGATGCCAATGACTTTGACGATGGTTTCGTAAACATGGCCTATGTTTCATCTCAACAAGGGTCAACCAGTTCAATTCCTGGAGAATATCGTAAATCTGTAGATGGTGAAGAGTTGGTGCCACCAAGGTCTGTAAAAAGTAATCGTAGCACTATAAATATCGACACAACACCGGATGCAAATCGATCTGCAGATTTTAATGGAAATGTAAGTTGTCTAATTTGCACAAGTCACATGAAACAAAACTCGCATTAACAAATAATCCTGAAGGTAATGGATTTCATTGACATGTCCTATGAAGAACTCACTTATCATATAGAAAAACAATAAAACAAATAGGCGCTGAGCTCTGCTGGATAGAAAAAAATTTCTATAGAAATAAAATTTTGACAAAATTTTCCTTAGAAATAAAATTTTGACAACATTTTCCTTAGAAATAAAATTTTGACAAAATTTTCTATAGAAATAAAATTTTGACAGAATTTTCTATGGAAATAAAATTTTGACAGAATTTTCTATGGAAATAAAATTTTGACAAAATTTTCTATAGAAATAACATTTTGACAAAATTTTTTTTTAGAAATAAAGTTTTGACAAAATTTTCTATAGAAATAAAGTTTTGACAAAATTTTCTATAGAAATAAAATTTTGACAAAACTTTCTATATAAATAAAATTTTGACAAAATTTTCTATAGAAATAAAATTTTGACAAAATTTTCTATAGAAATAAAATTTTGACAAAATTTTCTATAGAAATAAACTTTTGACAAAATTTTCTATAAAAATAAAATTTTGTCAACATTTTTTATAGAAATGAAATTTTGACAAAATTTTTATATAGAAATAAAATTTTGACATATTTTTATATAGAAATAAAATTTTGAAAAAATTTTCTATAGAAATAAAATTTTGACAAATTTTTCTATAGAAATAAAATTTTGACAAAATTTTCTATAGAAATGAAATTTTGACAAAATTTTCTATAGAAATAAAATTTTGACAAAATTTTCCATATAAATAAAATTTTGACAAAATTTTCTATATAAATAAAATTTTGACAAAATTTTCTATAGAAATAAAATTGTGTTGTTTTTTGATTTCAGCTTAACACCATGCATTGACTAAACTACAAGTGTAGCTTAACCAACAGAGGAAAAGAATGTTTGTCAAATTTATTTGGGCAAAGCCCTATAGACTGCAAGATGGTTGGATGGACGCACGTTTCGGAATTACCACATTCCTCATCAGCATCCTCTACTTGCAGCAAAACTATCAACCAATTATCAGAATAAATTCAGGCAGTTTATTAAACCCAACAAAAACCACACTTGAACCCTCCGAAAAAAGGTTTTACATTGATAGCCGGCTTATGCCGAAATAAATTCGAAACAAACATATCTCTTTTCCTATGCCACTGTCAAATCATCGATTTGAATTCACATGGCTGGGTTTATTTTGAGCGTGCCTCCTCTTCTTTTTCCTTTTATTTTGACAAATTGTGTATAGAAATGAAATGTAAAAATAAAATTTTGTCAAAATTTTTTATAGAAATAAAATTTTGACAAAATTTTCTATAGAAATAAAATTTTGACATAATTTTCAATAAAAATAAAATTTTGACAAAATTTTCTATAGAAATAAAATTTTGACAAAATTTTCTATAGAAATAAAATATTGACAAAATTTTCTATAGAAATAAAATTTTGACAAAATTTTCTATAGAAATAAAATTTTGACAAAATTTTCTATAGAAATAAAATTTTGACAAAATTTTCTATAGAAATAAAATTTTGACAAAATTTTCTATAGAAATAAAATTTTGACAAATTTTTTTTAGAAATAAAATTTTGACAAAATTTTCTATAGAAATGAAATTTTGACAAAATTTTCTATAAAAATAAAATTTTGACAAAATTTTCTATAGAAATAAAATTTTGACAAAATTTCTATAGAAATAAACTTTTGTCAACATTTTTTATAGAAATGAAATTTTGACAAAATTTTTATATAGAAATAAAATTTTGACATAGTTTTATAAAGAAATGAAAGTTTGACAAAATTTTCTAAAGAAATAAAATTTAGTCAAAAATTTTTATAGAAATAAAATTTTGACAAAATTGTGTATAGAAATAAAATGTAAAAATAAAATTTTGTCAAAATTTTTTATAGAAATAAAATTTTGTCAAAATTTTTTATAGAAATAAAATTTTGACAAAATTGTCTGTAGAAATAAAATGTTGACATAATTTTATATAGAAATAAAATTTTGACAAAATTTTCTGTAGAAATAAAATTTTGACAAAATTTTCTATAGAAATAAAATTTAGTCAAAATTTTCTATAGAAATAAAATTTAGTCAAAATTTTTTATAGAAATAAAATTTTGACAAAATTTTCTACAGAAATAAAATTTTGCCAAATTTTCTATAGAAATAAAATTTTGCCAAATTTTCCATAGAAATAAAATTTTGACAAAATTTTCTATAGAAATAAAATTTTGACAAAATTTTCTATGGAAATACAATTTTGACAAAATTTTCTATAGAAATAAAATTTTGACATAATTTTATATAGAAATAAAATTTTGACATAATTTTCTATAAAAATAAAATTTTGACAAAATTTTCTATAGAAATAAAATTTTGACAAAATTTTCTATAGAAATAAAATGTTGACAAAATTTTCTATAGAAATAAAATGTTGACAAAATTTTCTATAGAAATAAAATTTTGACAATTTTTTTTAGAAATAAAATTTTGACAAAATTTTCTATAGAAATGAAATTTTGACAAAATTTTCTATAGAAATGAAATTTTGACAAAATTTTCTATAGAAATAAAATTTTGACATAATTTTATATAGAAATAAAATTTTGACATAATTTTCTATAGAAATAAAATTTTGACAAAATTTTCTATAGAAATAAAATTGTGCCAAATTTTCTATAGAAATAAAATTTTGCCAAATTTTCCATAGAAATAAAATTTTGACAAAATTTTCTATAGAAATAAAATTTTGACAAAATTTTCTATAGAAATAAAATTTTGACAAAATTTTCTATGGAAATACAATTTTGAAAAAATTTTCTATGGAAATACAATTTTGACAAAATTTTCTATAGAAATAAAATTTTGACATAATTTTATATAGAAATAAAATTTTGACATAATTTTCTATAAAAATAAAATTTTGACAAAATTTTCTATAGAAATAAAATTTTGACAAAATTTTCTATAGAAATAAAATTTTGACAAAATTTTCTATAGAAATAAAATTTTGACAAAATTTTCTATAGAAATAAAATTTTGACAAAATTTTCTATAGAAATAAAATTTTAACATAATTTTTGTATAGAAAAAAAATTTTGACATAATATTATATAGAAATAAAATTTGGACATAATTTTCTATAAAAATAAAATTTTGACAAAATTTTCTATAGAAATAAAATTTTGACAAAATTTTCTATAGAAATAAAATTTTGACAAAATTTTCTATAGAAATAAAATTTTGACAAAATTTTCTATAGAAATAAAATGTTGACAAAATTTTCTATAGAAATAAAATTTAGTCAAAATTATCTATAGAAATAAAATTTTGTCAAAATTTTTTATAGAAATAAAATTTTAACATAATTTTTGTATAGAAATAAAATTTTGACTAAATAAAATTTTGATATAATTTGACAAAATATTCTATAGAAATAAAATTTTGACAAAATTTTCTCTGGAAATACAATTTTGACAAAATTTTCTATAGAAATAAAATTTTGACATAATTTTATATAGAAATAAAATTTTGACATAATTTTCTATAAAAATAAAATTTTGACAAAATTTTCTATAGAAATAAAATTTTAACATAATTTTTGTATAGAAAAAAAAATTTTGACAAAATAAAATTTTGACATAATTTTCTATAAAAATAAAATTTTGACAAAATTTTCTATAAAAATAAAATTTTGACAAAATTTTCTATAGAAATAAAATTTTGACAAAGTTTTCTATAGAAATAAAATTTTGACAAAATTTTCTATAGAAACAAAATTTTGACAAAATTTTCTATAGAAATAAAATTTAGTCAAAATTATCTATAGAAATAAAATTTTGTCAAAATTTTTTATAGAAATAAAATTTTAACATAATTTTTGTATAGAAATAAAATTTTGACTAAATAAAATTTTGATATAATTTTGACAAAATTTTTTATAGAAATAAAATTTTGATAAACTTTTTTAATCATAGGAATATAAAAAATATGGAATAAGTCCTTCGAAATCGTCCACAAGTTACAGCATTCCTCAGATATTTAGATTCCATCAAATGTTTGGAAACACATATTCAATGTACCCTAGGTATAGTTAGATTAGATATAGTGCCAGCTCCGCTACAGGAAATGGATCTACCCCAGAACCAGTACAGAAATGCTTCCTGGTGTGAATGGACCAGTCCCAGTTCTGGTTGAAACGTATGGAAGGGACCGGCAACTTTACTATTTTTTTATGATAATATTTTTTGTGTTATTTAATAAAATCTCATATTTTGGAATTATAAATTTTTAAAATGTCTTCAGCACAATATGAAGTCTAGACAGACACAATTTAAGTTAAATTTACTCATTTGAGAAACTAATGAACTCTATTTCAGCAAAAATCCCCCATTTTAGGAAAATATGAACTATTTCAGTTTTAATTCACGTCAATAAAGTAAACAAAAAATAATTAAAATAAAGTTAAATCGGCTATATAAAAATTTTGATGAGCTTTTTCTTGGAGCAGCTTTCACAAAAGAAAAATTTATGTTGATATCTTCGTTCGTTCAAAAGTTACAGAATTATTTACAAAAAACAAAAGCGATTTAGAACCACTGTGCATCGATGGATCGAAGATGGTAGTATAACTGGTATACTCACATATCGAGATCCCATTCTGATCACGGGCAATAACGCGGCAGGATCCTCATCCTATAAGTGCCTGGATATGTCAGAAAAGGCGGACGCCTAACGAAGAGAAGATACGGACTACACAGAAACAAATTTTACGATTTTTTCCAATTGAAGTCCTAATTGAGTGTTAAAAAATATTCAATTAAAAATTTAATTGATTCAACATATTTTTTAATTGAAACAAAAATCAATCACAAAAATTAATAGTATCAATTAATTTTGTAATTGGTTCAATTAATTGTTTAATTGACTTTTTATTGATACTATACTTTTCGTGATTGAAGACATTCCAATAAAAAATTAATTGGATCAATTAATTTCGTGATTGAATCTGAAAAAAATTGTTTTGTGTGTATGCCACTGGTCTGCATTAACTAGATATGGAGGCCTTCATTTGGGGGAAAGTTGACTCAGAACCAGGCCTGTCTCTGTTTCGCCTATAATAGCTCACTAAGATTTTGATCTGAGTATGGGATTTAATCATTCGTCTTCCTAGTGATCCCAAAATATTTCATCGCAACTCGCTGTAATATCTTCAGAATCATCTATCCAACTATTCAGAATTTTTTTTGGAACAATATTTAAATTGATTACTAACTCCCTGAATGTAATACAGTACAATTTTATTTCTGAAGTAGAGATTGATGCCCACCCACATATATATTTCTCCATTGCAGAAACTTCCCGATAGCAGTTCACAACCAGTGAAACCTCAACGTGATAATTGGGGAAATGATGTAGAATTTTTAATGTCCTGCATTGCCTTGTCAGTGGGATTGGGAAATGTGTGGCGTTTCCCCTTCACAGCCCTAGATAACGGTGGTGGAGCCTTTGTGATACCATACCTTATAGCATTATTCTTAGTGGGTAAGCCAGTTTATTATATGGAAATGTTACTGGGACAATTTTCCAGTAGAGGTAGCGTTAAAGTATATGATTTTGCTCCCATAATGAGAGGTAAGATGACTATGAATTTCATAACTTGTCCTCCAGCATGCACATGCACTTGCCATTGTTACAGGTATTGGTTATGGTCAAGTTTTGGGCACCGGTGTTGTCACCACCTATTATGCTACATTAATGGCACTGACATTACGCTATTTCATCGATTCCTTCTATACGATACTGCCATGGAGTTATTGTCGAAAGGAATGGGGAGATTCATGTATAGATTCCAAACCTTTGCAGGGTGAAGGACGTTCGAAAAATATAACAGTAGTAACTGACGATGTGAAAACCACATCAGCTGAGTATTATTTTTTGTACGTATATCAAGAATTACACGAGACAGTGATAACATCTCCATCCTAACACTATTTTAGCAATGTGATTTTGCAGCAAAAGGATGGTATCGATGATGGTCTGGGAAATCCAAGCTGGTCCTTGGCTTTGACATTGGCATTTTCATGGCTCGTAATAGCCCTCATAATGATAAAAGGTGTCAAAAGTTCGGGAAAAGCTTCATATTTCCTAGCCGTGTTTCCCTATTGCATTATGGCCATTTTACTTATACGATCGTTAACATTGCCTGGAGCCATGAATGGAGTCCTATATTTTTTGAAACCTCAATGGAATAAGCTTCTAGATCCGAAGGTATTTTATCTGACGTTTCGCACATTTGCTTTGATTTTTTATCTTTTGTTTGATTCTGTTTTTATAGGTGTGGTATGCCGCAGTTACCCAAGTGTTTTTTTCATTGGCTATTTGTTTTGGAAATATCACAATGTATGCTTCGTACAATCGCTTTGGACATAACATAAAGAGGTAAGAAGGGCCAGGATAATTTTATTTCTATAGAATATTTTCTCAAAATTTTATTTCAATAGAAAATTTTGTCAAAATTTTATTTCTATAGAAAATTTTGTCAAAATTTTATTTCTATTGAAACTTTTGTCTATATTTTATATTTATAGAAAATTTTATAAAATTTTCTTTCTATAGCAAATTTTGTAAAATTTTTATTTCTATAGAAAATGTTTAAAAATTTGATTACTATAGAAAATTTTGTCAATATTTTATTTTATTTTTATAGAAAATTTTGTCAAAATTTTATTTCTGTAGAAAATGTTGGAAACGTTTTATTTCTATAGAAAATTTTGTAAATTTTTTCCACAGAAAATTTCGTCAAAATTTTATTTCTGTAGAAAATTTTGTCAAAATTTTATTTCTATAGAAAATGTTGTCAACATTTTATTTCTATGGAATATTTTTTCAAAATTTTATTGACATAGTAAATTTTCTCAAAATTTTATTTTTATAGAAAATTTTCCCCAAATTTTATTTCTGAAGAACATTTTATCCAAATTTTATTTCTAAAGAAAATTTTGTCAAAATTTCATTTCTAAAAAAAATTTTGTCAAAATTGTATTTCATAGAAGATTTTGCCAAAATTTTATTTCTATAGAAAATTTTGTCAAAATTTTATTTCTACAGAAAATTTCGTCAAATTTTATTACTATAGAAAATTTTGTCAACATTTGATTTCTATAGAAAATTTTGTCAACATTTTATTTCTATGGAATATTTTTTCAAAATTTTATTGACATAGTAAATTTTCTCAAAACTTTATTTCTATAGAAAATTTTCCCCAAATTTTTTTCTACAGAAAATTTCGTCAAATTTTATTTCTATAGAATTATTTTTCACAATTTTGTTAAAATTTTATTTCTAAAGAAAATTTTCTCAAAATTTTATTTCTAAAGAAAATTTTCCCAAAATTGTGTTTCGATAGAAGATTTTGTCAAAATTTTATTTCTACAGAAAATTTTGTCAAATTTTATTTCTACAGAAAATTCGTCACATTTTATTTTTATAGAATTATTTTTCACAATTTTGTCAAAATTTTATTTCTACAGAAAATTTTCTCAAAATTTTATTTCTTTAAAAATTTTTCTCCAAAATTTATTTCTAAAGAAAATTTTCTCTAAATTTTATTTCTAAAGAAAATTTTGTCAAATTTTATTTCCACAGAAAATTTCGTCACATTTTATTTTTATAGAATTATTTTTCACAATTTTGTCAAAATTGTATTTCTATAGAAAATTTTCTCCAAATTTTATTTCAATAGAAAATTTTCTCCAAATTTTATATCTTTAGCAAATTTTCTCCAAAATTTATTTCTAACGAAAATTTTCTCCAAATTTTATTTCTAAAGAAATTTTTGTCAAAATTGTATTTCGATAGAGGATTTTGTTTTTATTTCTGTATACATAAATTTTTCTCAAAATTTTATTTCTATAGAACATTTTGTCAAAATTTTATTTCTATAAAAAATGTTCTCCAAATTTTATTTCTAAAGAAAATTTTCTCCATATTTTATTTCTAAAGAAAATATTGTCAAAATTTTATTTCTAAAGAAAATGTTGTCAAAATTTTATTTCTAAAGAAAATTTTGTCAAAATTGTATTTCGATAGAAAATTTTGTAAAAATTTTATTTCTATATACACCTAGACCTCGGTTTGCGTCGTTTCGTTTTTAGTTGTTTCGAAGTTGCGTCGCTATTGAATTAGTACTAGTTTTCAATTTGCGTCGACTCAATGCGAAGTCTAGGTGTAAATTTTTCTCAAAATTTTATTTCTAGAGAAAATTTTGTCAACATTTTATTTCTATAGAATATTTTGACAACATTTTATTTCTATAGTAAATTTTCTCAAAATTTTATATCTATAGAAAATTTTGTCAAAATTTTATTTCTTTAAAAAATTTTGTTAAAATTTTAGTTCTGTAGAAAATTTTGTATTTTTTTTTCTACAGAAAATTTTGTCAAAATTTTATTTCTGTAGAAAATTTTGTCAAAATTTTATTTCTAAAGAAAATTTTGTCAAAATTGTATTTCAATAGAAAATTTTGCTAAAATTTTATTTCTATAGAATATTTTATCAAAAATTAATTTATATCGAAAATTTTATCAAAATTTTATTTCGCTAGAAAATTTTGTCACAATTTTATTTCTATAGAAAATTTTGTCAAAATTTTATTTCTATAGTAAATTTTCTCAAAATTTTATATCTATAGAAAATTTTGTCAAAATTTTATTTCTTTAGAAAATTTTGTTAAAATTTTAGTTCTGTAGAAAATTTTGTAATTTTTTTCTACAGAAAATTTTGTCAAAATTTTATTTCTGTAGAAAATTTTGTCAAAATTTTATTTGTAAAAAAATTTTTGTCAAAATTCTATTTCTAAAGAAAATTTTGTCAAAATTGTATTTCGATAGAAAATTTTGCTAAAATTTTATTTCTTTGGAATATTTTATCAAATTATATAGAAAATTTATATAGAAAATTTTATCAAAATTTTATTTCTCTAGAAAATTTTGTCAAAATTTTATTTCTATCGAAAATTTTGTCAAAATTTTATTTCTATCGAAAATTTTTCAAAATTTTATTTCTATAAAAAATTTTGCCAAAATTTTATTTCTATAGAAAATTTTGCCAAAATTTTTCTTCTATAGAAAATTTTGCCAAAATTTTATTTCTATAGAAAATTTTGTCCAAATTTTATTTCTATAGAAAATTTTATCAAATTTTTATTTCTATAGAAAATTTTGCCAACATTTTATTTCTATAGAATATTTCACCAAAAATTTATTTCTATAGAAAATGTTGTCAAAATTTTATTTCTAAAGAAAATTTTGTCAAAATTGTATTTCGATAGAAAATTTTGTCAAAATTTTATTTCTATATACACCTAGACCTCGGTTTGCGTCGTTTCGTTTTTAGTTGTTTCGAAGTTGCGTCGCTATTGAATTAGTACCAGTTTTCAATTTGCGTCGACTCAATGCGAAGTCTAGGTGTAAATTTTTCTCAAAATTTTATTTCTAGAGAAAATTTTGTCAACATTTTATTTCTATAGAATATTTTGACAACATTTTATTTCTATAGTAAATTTTCTCAATATATAGAAAATTTTGTCAAAATTTTATTTCTTTGAAAAATTTAGTTAAAATTTTATTTCTGTAGAAAATTTTGTATTTTTTTTTTCTACAGAAAATTTTGTCAAAATTTTATTTCTGTAGAAAATTTTGTCAAAATTTTATTTCTATAACAAATTTTGTCAACATTTTATTTCTAAAGAAAATTTTGTCAAAATTGTATTTCAATAGAAAATTTTGCTAAAATTTTATTTCTATAGAATATTTTATCAAAAATTAATTTATATAGAAAATTTTATCAAAATTTTATTTTTCTAGAAAATCTTGTCACAATTTTATTTCTATAGAAAATTTTGTCAAAATTTTATTTCTATAGTAAATTTTCTCAAAATTTTATATCTATAGAAAATTTTGTCAAAATTTTATTTCTTTAGAAAATTTTGTTAAAATTTTAGTTCTGTAGAAAATTTTGTAATTTTTTTCTACAGAAAATTTTGTCAAAATTTTATTTCTGTAGAAAATTTTGTCAAAATTTTATTTCTAAAAAAAATTTTGTCAAAATTCTATTTCTAAAGAAAATTTTGTCAAAATTGTATTCGATAGAAAATTTTGCTAAAATTTTATTTCTATAGAATATTTTATCAAAAATTAATTTATATGGAAAATGTTATCAAAATTTTATTTCTCTAGAAAATTTTGTCAAAATTTTATTTCTATCGAAAATTTTTCAAAATTTTATTTCTATCGAAAATTTTGTCAAAATTTTATTTCTATAGAAAATTTTGTCAAAATTTTATTTCTATAATTTTGCCAAAATTTTATTTCTATCGAAACTTTTGCCAAAATTTTATTTCTATAGAATATTTTACCAAAATTTTATTTCTATAGAAAATTTTGCCAAAATTTTATTTCTATAGAAAATTTTGCCAAAATTTTATTTCTATCGAAAATTTTGTCAAAATTTAATTTCTATAGAAAATTTTCTCAAAATTTTATTTCTATAGAAAATTTTCTCAAAATTTTATTTCTGTAGAAAAATTTCCCCAAATTTTATTTCTAAAGAAAATGTTCTCCAAATTTTATTTCTAAAGAAAATTTTGTCAAAATTGTATTTCTAAAGAAAATTTTGTCAAAATTTTATTTCTATAGAAAATTTTGTCAAAATTTTATTGACATAGTAAATTTTCTCAAAATGTTATTTCTATAGAAAATTTTCTCCAAATTTTATTCCTAAAGAAAATTTTCTATAAATGTTATTTCTAAAGAAAATTTTGTCAAAATTTTATTTCTAAACAAATTTTGTCAAAATTGTATTTCTATAGAAAATTTTTTCAAAAATTTTATTTCTATTGAAAATTTTGTCAAAATTTTATTTCTATTGAAAATTTAGTAAATTTTTTTTTCTATAGAATTATTTTTCACAATTTTGTCAGAGTGTAATCCACTACGTTAGGCACATCTGGCATTACTTTGAGGACCGAACTATGACCGTACATTTTTCCCGACCACAGCGATAGCTCGCGCAACCGCACAGCCGTTGTTGCAGGTGACTGTTTGGCCAAAATGTCTAAAGGCAATAGATGTAGCATGACATTAAGGGAGTCTGTTCCTGTCTTACTAAATGCGCCTGAGATACATAAGCTCGCCATACGCTGAACTTTATCTAAACTAGTCGGTTTCTGAAGTGCCGGCCACCAGACTACAACACCATATAGCATTATAGGTCTAACTACTGCCGTGTATAGCCAATGCACAATTTTTGGTCTTAGTCCCCACTTTTTCCCTATTGCCTTTTTGCACGTGGCTTTTCTTTCTCTCTCTTCAATATTAATCTTAAAGTTCAGCTTCCTGTCCAAAATAACGCCAAGGTATTTTGCACACTCACCAAAGGGAATTTCAATACCCCCTAAGGAAATGGGCCTAACCGTGGGAGTTTTGCGATGGTTGCAGTACATGACTAGTTCTGTCTTTGCAGGACTTACCCCAAGACCATTGTCTTTCGTCCATTTCTCAGTCATCCGGAGGGCTCTCTATATAATATCTCTGATTGTATATGGGAATTTTCCCTTGGCTGCTAGAGCCGCATCATCTGCGTATGTCAGCACATTTATCTCTTCTTTTCTAGGGAAACCAGAAGGTTGTTTATAGTAACATTCCAAAGAAGAGGTGATAAAACTCCTGAAATGCGTCTCTTCGTTAGAAGTTCGTCTAACAGCCAAAATATTCTTGGATCAACATTAAGAGTTATGAATCCATTTAATAACGAGCTCGGATGAACGGCCCGTATTGAATACGCCTTCGATGTCTAGAAAAGCCACAATAGGATGTTCCTTACTTCTTTTCTACCGCACAATGATCACCTAAATCTGCGGATATCAAACCGTTGAACTTACACAGAAAAAAATTTCACGATTTTTTTTCAATTAAAGCCTTAATGAGTTTAAAAAAATATTCAATTAAAAATTTTATGATTCAACAATTTTTTTAATTGAAACAAACATCAATCACAAAAATTAATAGTATTAATTTATTTTTTAATTGGATTTTTAATTGATACCATCATTTCTGTGATTGAAGGGATTTCTATTAAAAAAATAATTGGATCAATTAATTTCGTGATTGAATCCGAAAAAAAAATTTTTGTGTGTGGGCAGTGAAACCTCCCAAACTTGGACACTCTGAAAAGCGGACACCTCCCAAATCTCGACAGTTGTCTGGGGACGTTTGCTATATTAACTCATTAAAATTAACCTCTCATAAGCGGACACCACCCAAATGTGGACAAATTTAGGCGACTGTGGGTGTCCACCTTTCAGAGGTTTCACAGTATACCACCCATCCTATGGTGGAGGGTATAAAAATAGCAGACAATGTTTGCTGTTTCAGCAAACAGTGACTGAGTGGTTTTCAGCAGACTTTTAACTGCTTTAGCAGATTTTTTCTGCAAATCTTTTTTTGGTATATTTAATCTAAACTGCGGATTTTAATTTTTTAACCTTTAAATGGGCAAGATCACCGATTCCTCAGAAAAAATATATATAATATGTAAAGTACTTTAAACTTTCCGGAAAAATTTATAGTTTTTAAAATAGCGCTATGAAGTTCTTAATTCATCAAACTTGATTTCATAGAATTCGGCCAAAATTTTAGGACGTAAGAATTTTTTTCTGGTTATATCCTAAAAGATACAGTGGGCACTTAAGGGTTAAATATACAAATATGAAATATATAGAAAAGGTTAATAAACCAAAACAAAAAGTATTGAAGTTTTTTTCATATAACATAAATAATTAATTAGAAAATGCTTTTTTTTTTTAATTTGTAGGGATTGTACAATTGTCACTACATTGGATACATTCACTTCATTACTTTCGGGTATAATCATTTTTGGAATACTTGGCAATTTAGCCCATGAATCAAATACTACAGACATAAGAAGTGTGGTTCAAGGTGGATCAGGATTGGCATTCATTTCATATCCAGATGCTATAGCTAAATTTAAGTTTGTTCCACAGGTAATACGCCGCACTGAATTTATGTACACATTAAAAATCTTTACTTTTTCCAGATGTTTTCAGTATTATTTTTCTTCATGCTATTTGTCCTGGGTATTGGTAGCAATGTCGGAATGGCCTCATGTGTTATGACAGTACTCAAGGATCGTTTCACGCAAACCAAGCATTGGGTCATTGTTTTGTGTATAGCTGTAGTCTGTTACCTTTGGGGACTGTTATACATTACTCCGGGAGGTCAATATGTGTTAAATCTACTGGACTTCTATGGAGCATCATTTGTCGCCTTGGTTTTGGCAATATTTGAACTTATCACAATGGGTTGGATATATGGTAAGATTAGAAAAAGATAAAAACCATATCTATATATAAACAAATTTAGAAAAATCATCACTACTTTCTGATTATGAATAGAGGTTACAATGAACAATTCTTGTCTATTTCTTGAATTTTAGGCATAAATATTCTCAAGAAATCAAATCTTGAGGTTGACTATACCAAATCTTGGACGGATACACACCATATTCGTACCCATCGTAGACCTAACAAACGATTTTCAATTTAAGTCAAATCGGATAAAAAGTGTTGTGTTCAGAAGTCCCAGAATTAAAATCGGAAGATGGGTCTTTACCACCGTTGCCCCTCGAACCAAAAATAATCTACCAAAATTTGGAGAAAATTTTACTAAAATTTTGTCAAAATTTTATTTCTAAGAAAATTTTTATTTCTATAGAAAATTTTGCTAAAATTTTATTTCTATAGAAAATTTTGCCAAAATTTTATTTCTATAGAAAATTTTGTCAAAAGTTTATTTCTATAGAAAATTTCGCCAAAATTTTTTTTTATAGAAAATTTTCTCAAAAGTTTATTTCTATAAGAAATTGTCTCAAAATTTTTTTCTATAGAAAATTTTCTCAAAATTTTATTTCTATAATTTTGCCAAAGGTTTTTTCTATAGAAAATTTTGCTAAAATTTTATTTCTATAGAAAAATTTTCCAAAATTTTATTTCTATAGAAAATTTTGCTAAAATTTTATTTCTACAGAAAATTTTGCCAAAATTTTATTTCTATAGAAAATTTTGCCGAAATTTTATTTCTCTAAAAAATTTTGCGAAAATTTTATGTCTATAGAAAATTTTGCCAAAATTTTATTTCTATAAAAAATATTGTCAAAATTTTATTTCTATAGAAAATTTTGTTAAAATTTTATTTCTATAGAAAACTTTGTCAAAATTTTATTTCTATAGGAAATGGTTTCAAAATTTTTTTCTATCGAAAATTTTCGCAAAATTTTATTTTACAAAAAAATTTTGAAATTTTATATCTATAGAAACTTTGTCAAAATTTTATTTCTATAATTTTGCCAAATTATATTTCTATAGAAAATTTTGCCAAAATTGTATTTCTAGCGAAAATTTTGTCAAAATTTTATTTCTATAGAAAATTTTGTCAACTTTTATTTCTATAGGAAATTTCGCCAAAATTTTATTTCTATAGAAAATTTCGCCAATATTTTATTTCTATAGAAAATTATGGTAAAAGATTATTTCTATAGCAAATTTTGCCAAAATTTTATTTCTATAGAAATTTTGTTTAAATTTTATTTCTATAGAAAATTTTGTCAAAATTTTATTTCTATAAAAAACTTTGTCAAAATTTTATTTCTATAGAAAATGTTGCCAAAATTTTTTTTGTAAGGAAAATTTTCCCAAAATTTTATTTCTATAGAAAATGTTGCCAAAATTTTATTTCTATAGGAAATTGTCTCAAATTTTTTTTTTTCTATCGAAAATTTTCTCAAAATTTTATTTCTACAAAAACTTTTGTTAAAATTTTACATCTATAGAAACTTTGTCAAAATAGTATTTCTATAATTTTGCCAAATTACATTTCTATAGAAAATTTTGCCAAAATTTTATTTCTAGCGAAAATTTTGTCAAAATTTTATTTCTATAACAAATTTTGTCAAAATTTTATTTCTATAGAAATTTTTTTAAAAATTTTATTTCTATGGGAAATTTTGCCAAATTTTAATTCTATAGAAAATTTTGCCAAATTTTATTTCTATAAAAAATTTCATCGAAATTTTATTTCTAGAGAAAATTTTTCGAGAGTAATATTTCGCAAAATCTACCAACACATCAAGAATTCTACCAAACAGTAAAAAATCTACAATTTTTGGTTTTATAGAAATAAAATTTTGACAAAAATTTCTATAGAAATAAAATTTTGACAAAATTTTCTATAGAAATAAAATTTTGACAAAATTTTCTATAGAAATAAAATTTTGACAAAATTTTCTGTGGAAATTAAATTTTGACAAAATTTTCTATAGAAATAAATTTTGACACAAATTTTCTATAGAAATAAATTTTTGACAAAATTTTCTATAGAAATAAAATTTTGACAATATTTTCTATAGAAATAAAATGTTGACACAAATTTTCTATAGAAATAAAATTTGAACAAAATTTTCTATAGAAATAAAATTATAACAAAATTTTCAATAGAAATAAAATTTTGACAAAATTTTCTGTGGGAATAAAATTATGACAAAAGTTTCTATAGAAATAAAATTTTGACAAAATTTTCTGTGGAAATAAAATTTTGACAAAATTTTCTATAGAAATAAAATTTTGACAAAATTTTCTATAGAAATAAAATTTTGACAAAATTTTCTATAGAAATAAAATTTTAACAAAATTTTCTATAGAAATAAAAATTTGCAAAATTTTCTATAGAAATAAAATTTTGACAAAATTGTCTATAGAAATAATATTATGACAAAATTTTCTATAGAAATAAAATTTTGACAAAATTTTCTATAGAAATAAAATTTTCTATAAAAATACAATTTTGACAAAAGTTTTTATAGAGTTAAAAATTTCATTCGTTTTGTTTTGTTATTGTTGGTTTTTTTCCTTTAATCATTGTTGTTGTTTTTGATTTCAGCTTAAAACCATGCATTGACTAAACTACAAGTGTATCTTAACCAACAGAGGAAAAGAATGTTTGTCAAATTTATTTGGGCAAAGCCCTATAGACTGCAAGATGGTTGGTTGACTTGTAGTTTAGTCAATGTTTTCAAAGTTTAGTTGGATCCAAAGATTTTGACCCTTCTTTAAGAATTTGGTAATGATTCCGAGCAAAGATGCGGCTTCTTTAAAATAAGGACATTTTTTAGCAACTGTCTGGCGTTGAATATAGGATCTATAAAATTAAAATTAGGATACAGATCTCATTTATCGAATTTTCATTCTATTTTCTATTATTTTCCCGGTATATTAATAAAGCTATTCACGTACAAACAAATGTCAGTTTAAAAATCCAAATTATATACTTCAGAGTAAAAAATATTTTCTTAATTCCAAAAAAGCCTTTAAACCAAAGACGCTAAATCCTTAAAATAAGTCTTAGCATATATTTCAAGAGTTTTTACCTTAAATCTAAAGATTCAATATTTCAGTTAATTTAAGGACGATTTCTTTTAATCAAAAATGTGTGTGCCTTAGTATAAAGACATGGGACCTTAACGAAGGGATGCAAATTTTCAAAATTTGTGTCCTAAATTTAATGAAAAACAATTTTGAAGCAAAGATTATAAACTTTCATTTCATTAAAATTTCATTATTTTAAAGAAATTTGTCCTTAATAATGTGTAAATTGCACCTACTAAAATTGAGGTTGCGTAATCTTTAATATCACGTAAATATTTTTGTCAGTGCAGAATTTGAAATCTTTTGGATCTGCAACCTTTTTTACAAATGAACCTAAAAAGGTCTTATTCCGAGCAAAATGTAAAAAAGTGAGCCTAATTTCAAAAATCCTCAAACTAAGTCCTGGTCCATATATTAATCTTTAATCCAAATATACAATATCTCACTTAATTTAAAGACTATTTCTTTAAATCAAAAATTAATTTCTTTACTTTTGGAAAACTTGGCACACTTTAAATACATACGATTTCAAGATTCGTTCCTAAATGTACTGAAAAATATTTTCTTCATATTTGTTTTGATTGCGAACTTTCTTTGAATTAAAATTTCTTTATTTAAAAAAAAATGTATACATATATTTAAAATAATTTGTGACTTTCAAAGAGGAGTCTTCCAAATATAATGAAAAATGATTCTTTTTCAGGCGTTAATCGGCTTTGCAAGGATGTTTATTTCATGCTTGGAATTAAAACATCCTGGTACTATCGCATTTGCTGGGCGATTATAACACCCGCATTTATGGCATCTATTCTAATATATACCCTAATAGAATATAAACCTTTGCAGTACAATGGATACACCTATCCAACAGGAGTCTATGGTAAGTACGAGCATGGAAAGATTACAACACTTCATTTTCAAATTGCCATTTTCCATTGCAGTTTTCGGTTGGTGCTTATCTGCCTTTGGCATTGGTCAGCTACTCATTTGGGCTATTTATGGTGTTCATAAACGTACGGGTACAACAATTTGGGAAAAAGTTACCAATTCATTTAAGCCTAAATCAGATTGGGGACCTTTGGATCCGCAAACTCTTAAGTTGTATAAAAAATATATGGTTGATATGAATGTAGACGCTATGTTCAGACCAAATGGTTTTTGGTACAGAATTTATGATAATATTTTTGGTTAGTAGTAACAATGTACCAGAAATAAATTTATATATAAAGTTATAAATTTTACAACTAAGAATAATCGATAATAACTTTCGTATAATATGTGTAATTATTTCGAAATGGCTACTGTAGCTATGGCCGCCAGGGGTTTATTTTCGCTGAGTGATGCTGGTGACATTTTTGAGTGTTCCAATTTTCTAAAGGATGGTACTATGTTTGTTGGCACGAAAAATGTGCCCCTCAATCATTCTTTCGTGTTGAAAAATTATAGTGTTTACCATAGACAATAGAATATATATAGATGATCCATCAGTGTCAAACGATGTTTGACAGTTCCAAAGATTAAGAATAAACGAAGAAAATAAGAGCACGCTTACATTCTCTTTCGTTTTCCTTTTTGTAGTTGCCAATTTTACACAAAATTAGAACGTTTATGATGCACCAGACGTTTTATAAATAAATTAATATATTAAAAGTTCACATTTGAACAAAAAATTGTGAACAAAACCGCGAAAATACGAAATTTAATTTTGGGCAGCATTGCTCTTTACGAACAACACAAAAGCAAATGCACGAAATTTTTGGAACTGACACAGTTTTTTAAGAGACAAGTGGACCATTTATGTATATTCTGTTGTCTATGGTGTTTACAATATATTTTGAAGGAAAAAAGAGCATTTTTGGTACTTTTTTGCGTTTATTTCTATGAAACGTTATGTAACGAAGCTATTTCACCAGGTCTATTTTCTCTCGGGAGTGCTACCTATAGTCTCCGGCCGTGCTCAGTCATGGGGTGTTCTTTCCCTGAGAAATAGCTGGCTTCGTTAACACAAATAAAATTTTAAGGTAGCTAATTTAATAAAAAACAAGCGAATGACATGAAGCCAAGAAATCCATATTCATTATAGGATATGGTCATGTTTAAAGTGCCCTTAACCGTCATCCTTTACCTTTCGTGAAACGAAAACGCAACTTTAGAAATTCATTATAAATATATATATAAATCTATTAATCTAATAGTCCAATATTAACATAAATTCAGAGTAAAATAATGGTATTTAAAGTGAAAAAGAATAATGAACAAATCGTATATTTATGAAAATGTAGTCGAAATTAATAATGGATATAAAATATTAAGTTTATAATGTAAACGAGTGGTGTAACAAATATCGAGCTTATACAAAACGGAATAAAACGAAAAATGGACTCACCTCTTAATCCCTCGAAGTCATCTGGCCAGTTGACGGACGAATTGGGTTGTGGTCATCTGATTAATAATTAACAATTGTATAAAGCTCGATGGACATAACTGGATAGAGTAAATGATAGATAAATATGGTAGTGTAACTTAAGATCTAAAACGCCGATAGTAAAATAAGGTAGGAGAAATCCATACGTGAAGATTGCTCGCAATGTTAAGGACACATTAGAAGTAGTGTTAGGACATCTGGAATTATAATGCACTGATATATAGAATGTGAAATCGGTATCTTTTGTGGTACAATATTTCGGTTTGTTTATCTCCAACTGATTGTCCAATAATTCAGATTGGCCTTTCTTCAACTGATGGTATTCGCCACGTCCGATAAATGTTAATTTATTACGTTTTCCACACAAGATAAGTTCTCCACGCGGTATGGGATAAATTTAGCTCTCCAAAATTCGTAATATAAAGGACATTTATTTATTTTCTTTATACGTTTCCTCAATATTTTCTAATTCCATCAAGCAAAATTCTTCTTATTATAGTCTTATCGATTTGCAAATATCAATTCTTTCTTGATTTACAAATATTAATCCTTTTCTTTTTTTTTCTTTTTTTTTTTATTTAAGGAAAAAAAATTATTTTCGTCCTCTTCAATTTTCAAAATCTATTCTTTTCTTTTTTTTTTTTTTTTTTTTTTTTTTTCAAACAATTTTCCTTAGTAACCTTTAACAGACTACTTTCTCAACTCAAAAAAATATCAAATGATATCAAGTGAAATTATAATGAAAATAATTTCATTTCAATATTGAACCTCACAACTCATTCCTTACCTCAAAAAAAAACAAAACAAAACAAAAAAAAAAAAAAGATTTTTTTTCTAAGTCCATATGTCTTTTAAGTGGAATACTGCTGTTCGATTTGTATCTAGATCTCGAAGTTCGTAGTATGACGTTCCTATTTTCTTAACAACTTCTGCCTTGACTCCCGTCGGAGCCAATTTCGAGCTCAACTTCTTTACCAGTGAACTTTGTGTCAATTTCCGGTGGTAAACTTGTTGACCCACTTCAATATCTCTGATTCGAGACCTTAGATTGTACGTCTTTTTATTTCTTTCATACGCCTCTTTTAATCTACATTGTATCTCACTGCGCAGTAAGTCAAATCTATCCTGTCTCGATAACTCGGCTTCTCCATCCCCCAAAAGTTTTAACTTTCTCAACAGATCATAATCTGCGCCGTGAGTAATCATACATTGTCCAAAAATTACCTTGTATGGCGATATGCCAATAGACTGATGTACACTGTTTCTTAGCGCACAATTTATGCTCGGTATATATAAGTCCCATTTTGTTTGATCGTCTCTGACAAAAGATCTTAGAGCCTCATTGATAGATCGATTTACTCTTTCACTGGCATTCGACTGAGGACTATAAACTGCTGTAAGCTGGTGATTTATTCCATATTTAGAAATGAGTTTTTTAAATTCCCTGCTGGTAAATTGAGAGCCATTGTCTGTAACGATAGTTTCGGGAACCCCGTACTCACAGAATATTTGATCTGTCAGATAATTAATAATATTTTTCGAAATAAATTTCTTTAGTGGATGTAGGAACGTAAATTTAGAATAATGATCCAGAACCACTAAAATGCCAATATGCCTTTTCTTTGTACGTGGAAATGGACCAATTAAATCTAAGTATAACCGTTGAAAAGGTCGCTCCGATATAGTTTGTTGCCCCATTGGTGGTCTTAATATGCTATTTGGTGCCTTGGACGTTTTACACGATTCACAATTTCCCACATAATTCTTAACATCTTTTATCATCTTCGGCCACCAGAAAAACCGCCGAATTCTTTCCATGGTTTTCGATATACCACCGTGAGCTGCATTTGGTAAATTATGTGCAGTATAAATAACCTTCTCCCTGAGTTCGTTTGGGACAACTAATTTCCATGAAATTTCATATTCTAAACCGTCGGGTGAATGTTTACACTTTCTATATATATATTTTCCTACGACTTTAAAATCGGGAAACATAGTTTCTAAGACTTCTGATCTCCAACTCGAATACTCTTCCGTATCGAATGAAGGCGAATTAAGATCAACCGTGGGAGAAATTTCTAAATTTAATTCACAAATAGTATTTTCAAATGCTCGAGATAATGTATCTGGCACAACATTGTCTCTGCCTCGTCTATGATCTATAGTGAAATTGAAACCTTGCAACTTCAAAGCCCATCTGGCCAACCTTCCAGACAGATCAGACTGTTGCATTAGCCACTTGAGGCTGGCATGATCCGTTACAACCTTAAATTCGTGGCCATCAATATAAGGTCTAAATTTCTTCACCGCCAGTACCACAGCCAGACACTCTAGTTCTGTAGTCGTATAATTCCTCTGTGCTTTGTTTAATTTTTGTGACATGAATGATATTGGACGCTCGTTACCAGATTCATCTAATTGCGCTAAAACTGCACCAACCCCCACAGAACTGGCATCGCAGTTTACTATAAACGGTTTTGAAAAATCGGCGTTCACTAATACCGGAGTTGAAGTTAATTTCTGTTTAAGCCAGTCAAACGATTCTTGCGCTGCTTCTGTCCATACAAACGATTTCTGTTTCTTCAAAAGTTCGGTCAAGGCAAATGTATGAGTAGCAAAGTCGTCAATAAATCTGCGGTACCACCCTATCATTCCCATGAATTGGCGAAGATTTCGAATAGTTTTTGGTACCGGAAATTCCGCTACTGCTCTTACTTTTTCTGGATCTACTCCTATATGACCGTCCCCCACTATATATCCAAGATACTTCACCCGCCTTATAGCGAAAGAACTTTTCTTAACATTGATTGTTAAGCCTGCCTTTTGAAATTGTATGGCTATTTCCTGTAAATGCTGTAAATGTTCTTCAAAATTTCTTGAGGCGACCAGCAAGTCGTCTAGGTAAACGAAAACATGGCTCTTCATTTGATATGGAATAACAATATCCATCAACCTACACATCGTTTGTGGCGCATTACATAAGCCGAATGGCATTCGTGTAAATTGATATAATGGCCTATTTGGGATGGTAAAAGCGGTTTTTTGTTTTGATGACTCTTCAAGCTTTATTTGCCAAAAGGCGTCTTTTAAGTCGATCTTTGAGATACAATGGACTGCGGGTAGTCGAGAAAGTATACCGTCAATATTTGGAATTGGATAAGCATCCTTTACTGTGACAGCATTAAGTTTGCGACTATCTACACAGAACCGAACTTTTCCGGGCTTCACAACTAGCACTCCAGGTGATGACCATGGTGATGCTGGACACTCCTCAATCACCCCTATTGAAAGCATTCGATCGATTTCCTCACACAAAAGTTTCTCCTTTGCTGGCGAAATAGGATAATATCTCTGTTTAATTGGTTTCGCATTACCAGTGTCAATGACATGTTCCACCAATTTTGTGCAGCCTAAACCTTCTCGCTCCGAATTTGGAAATAAATTTACTATCGAATCAAGTTTTCGTTGTTGGATGTCTGATAGAACCAACTTCTCAGAATCCATTTCTTCACTTACTATTTCGGAAATGCTATTTCCAATAGAAATAGATATACCATATCTTTTCCAGAAATCAATCCCACATATCACGTCCTGTTTAATAGATGGCACTAGTAGAAACTCAAATTGGCAAGCCTGGCCCCGAAATGTAAAATCCAACAATTTCTTCCCTGCAATAACTTGCCTTTGGCCATCAGCCGTATTTACACTACCTTTACATTTCTCGTAGTCATTTCCGTTTTGAATATCTAGAGCTAGTTGTCCCCCTATCACACTTTTATTAGCGCCACTGTCCATCAGACCAAAGTATAGCTTGTTTCCAATATTAATATGTATATATGGACGTGTATCATTTTTTACATTTGCAATGGCTGAAATCGTATACTTTCTTAATAACTTTAAATTTTTCCAAAATATTCTCATCCTATTTGCATTTCTATTTGATATAGGTCTAATTATTTTTTTATTTTCTGTTATATTTTTAAAATTAGTATTTGAATTTACTTTCTGAGTCTGTTCATTGGATGTCCTTTCTTTTGTCGAAGGACATCCTTTCGCCAGTTTCCCTGTTCCTTACAATTTCGACAATTAGGCCGATACATGTCTTTTTCTCCACAGCCGTAACAGAATATGGCTTTTTCCTTACTACAATCTTTATATCCATGTCCATCTTCTCTGCAGTTCCAACATATTAAAGATTTCTTTAATTCATTTACTTCCAATTCTTCCTGAATATCATTTGACATCATATTCTGTTCGTCTATTTCAGCTACTTGATATCCATCCCGATTATTTCTAGATCTATGCAACCATTGAGTATCACTAAAAAACTTTTCATGTTTTCTAACTGCCTTTCGCAGATCAGATACATGAGATATGTCCATATGCAGAAGTTCGTAACGTATTTCCGGTCTGAGATTCCGCATTAGGGATTCACAAAGCTCCTCGTCTGACATTGGTTCACGAAGTTTATCCGATAAGATCATAACTGCATCGCAATAGTCATCAAACGATTCATTGTTTCTTTGTTTCCGGCGTCTAATATCGTCCTTTATATCGTAATCGTTATAAAAACCTTTATATTGCTTCCTCAAGGATTCGCATAGTTGCAACCAATTAATTGTGTCGTTACGTCTGTGATAGCGCCAGAACCATTCTAGAGCTTTCCCTTCGAATAGTACATGAACAAATTTACACAGTAACTCAAAATTTCCGTTAAGGGTGTTGCTCGTCATGACATTCACTCTATATAAAAATTCATCAATATCTATCTCACTATTTCCACCGTTAAATGTAAGTTTCCAGTTTCGGATTACGCTCAATGTCTTTTCTGTAGAGTCAGATGACCGAGGCGAAAAAGTCTCTACTTCTACTCTTCTATTTGGGGTATCTGAAGTATTGCTTTGCAATCCTACATTCAGATTCCTCATGGCTGTCCCCATTTGCGAAGATATTATATTCGAAATTTCATCCCTTAAATGACCTATCGATAAGGATATTATTTGGTGTACGCGATCTTCTGTAATCGTATTAGAAGGATTCATTTCACTATTTCGATTATCATTATCGCCTGCGCCGCGTTCTGCTAACCTTCTCGTTTCGGATCTAGTTCTTTGACGATTCCCGTCCGCTACGCCTGCTTGATCTAAATTTTCCCTGCTTCTCGTGAGGGGCATTATTCTTATTATGATTCAAAAATTAATTACTCAACTTATAACTTAAAATTGGACAAACTAACGAAATTACTTTACCAAAGAAGAATACCGAACTGCGCTACTCAATAAAGGATTTGGGCTAAAGGCACTGCCATTATTTAATTTTCTTTTGCCATTCTACGAGGAGGTCGGAATTTACTGAAGTATAACATCGATATTTTACCAGTATTAAAATTCTCCAGGATTATTCCCACGTCCATAAAAAAAAAACTGATTTCAATGAAGTAGTACAAAACTGACCAAATTATCAATTTCGAAAGTCTAATCTCCTCTGATCTTCAGTAAAAATTTGAATCTTAAGGTACGCGTTCGAAATTTTCCAAAAAAAAAAACGAAAATCCATTTAGATTCAGAAAAAAATTAACTTACTTTAAGGAAAATCCGGTGCTTATATCAAACCAACCACATTAGTAATAAAAGAATCCAGGATATCCTAAAAGCAAATGAGAAAATCTTGTGTAACCTCAGCGTATGAAAATGATGTTAAAAATCCGAGCCATTTGAAGCGAATGCTCCGCAGATGTTTGCTGAGGCCCCACGTTGGGCGCCATTTAATTATGTAACGAAGCTATTTCACCAGGTCTATTTTCTCTCGGGAGTGCTACCTATAGTCTCCGGCCGTGCTCAGTCATGGGGTGTTCTTTCCCTGAGAAATAGCTGGCTTCGTTAACACAAATAAAATTTTAAGGTAGCTAATTTAATAAAAAACAAGCGAATGACATGAAGCCAAGAAATCCATATTCATTATAGGATATGGTCATGTTTAAAGTGCCCTTAACCGTCATCCTTTACCTTTCGTGAAACGAAAACGCAACTTTAGAAATTCATTATAAATATATATATAAATCTATTAATCTAATAGTCCAATATTAACATAAATTCAGAGTAAAATAATGGTATTTAAAGTGAAAAAGAATAATGAACAAATCGTATATTTATGAAAATGTAGTCGAAATTAATAATGGATATAAAATATTAAGTTTATAATGTAAACGAGTGGTGTAACAAATATCGAGCTTATACAAAACGGAATAAAACGAAAAATGGACTCACCTCTTAATCCCTCGAAGTCATCTGGCCAGTTGACGGACGAATTGGGTTGTGGTCATCTGATTAATAATTAACAATTGTATAAAGCTCGATGGACATAACTGGATAGAGTAAATGATAGATAAATATGGTAGTGTAACTTAAGATCTAAAACGCCGATAGTAAAATAAGGTAGGAGAAATCCATACGTGAAGATTGCTCGCAATGTTAAGGACACATTAGAAGTAGTGTTAGGACATCTGGAATTATAATGCACTGATATATAGAATGTGAAATCGGTATCTTTTGTGGTACAATATTTCGGTTTGTTTATCTCCAACTGATTGTCCAATAATTCAGATTGGCCTTTCTTCAACTGATGGTATTCGCCACGTCCGATAAATGTTAATTTATTACGTTTTCCACACAAGATAAGTTCTCCACGCGGTATGGGATAAATTTAGCTCTCCAAAATTCGTAATATAAAGGACATTTATTTATTTTCTTTATACGTTTCCTCAATATTTTCTAATTCCATCAAGCAAAATTCTTCTTATTATAGTCTTATCGATTTGCAAATATCAATTCTTTCTTGATTTACAAATATTAATCCTTTTCTTTTTTTTTCTTTTTTTTTTTTATTTAAGGAAAAAAAATTATTTTCGTCCTCTTCAATTTTCAAAATCTATTCTTTTCTTTTTCTTTTTTTTTTTTTTTTTTTTTTTTTTTCAAACAATTTTCCTTAGTAACCTTTAACAGACTACTTTCTCAACTCAAAAAAATATCAAATGATATCAAGTGAAATTATAATGAAAATAATTTCATTTCAATATTGAACCTCACAGTTATTGACAACATCGCCAAATGTCACAAATTGATTACATATACATATGCAAACCTGCGTGAAGATAGCGACGTCGCTAACTTTCGATAACAGGGTTATCGAAAAAATAAAAGGGTGACACAGAGACGACAAAAACTGAATTAATATTAGACGGACAGACAGAATATTTAATGAAATTTATGTATTTCCGTGCTTAAAAACAACGATTTATACACAGAATATGGTAGAGAACATCTTTACCTACAATTTGGTGTGCCACATGTGCCTGTTCAATATTATTTAGCTTGGTTATTACTGGGTACTCATGGTCAGGACAATATTTCCCATGTGGAGTCCAGGAATGGACTTCGTACACAAAAGTGACAACGGAACTTGAAAGAGGACATCAATACCTACAATCTGGCATACCACATGTATCTGGGAAACGCCGAGTGTAGAACAAAATTTTCCAGAAACTGTTGGACGCACTGGTGGTCAGGAAAGTATTTCCAGCGCTGAGGCCAGGAATGGACTTCGTACACAAAAGTAACAACGGATATTAATAGAGGGCATCAATACCTACAATTTGGTATACCACATGTATCAGGGAAACGCCGAGTGTAGAACAAAATTTTCCAGAAACTGTTGGACGCACTGGCGGTCAGGACAGTATTTCCAGGGCTGAGGCCAGGAATGGACTTCGTACAAAAAGTGACAACGGATATTGATAGAGGACATAAATACCTACAATTTGGTATACCACATGTATCTGGGAAACGCGGAGTGTAGAACAAAATTTTCCAGAAACTGTTGGACGCACTGGTGGTCAGGACACTATTTCCAGCGCTGAGGCCAGGAAAGGACTTCGTACACAAAAGTGACAACGGAACTTGATAGAGGACATAAATACCTACAATTTGGTATACCACATGTATCTGGGAAACGCCGAGTGTAGAACAAAATTTTCCAGAAACATTTGGATGCACTGGTGGTCAGGACAGTATTTCCAGCGCTGAGGCCAGGAAAGGACCTCGTACACAAAAGGGACAACGGATATTGATAGAGGGCATCAATACCTAAAATTTGGTATACCACATGTATCTGGGAAACTCCAAGTGTAGAACAAAATTTTCCAGAAACAGTTGGACGCACTGGTGGTCAGGACAGTATTTCCAGCGCTGAGGCCAGGCAAGGACCTCGTACACAAAAGGGACAACGGATATTGATAGAGGGCATCAATACCTACAATTTGGTATACCACATGTATCTGGGAAATGTCAAGTGTAGAAAAAAAATTTCCAGAAACAGTTGGACGCACTGGTGGTCAGGACAGTTTTTCCAGCGCTGAGGCCAGGAATGGACTTCGGACACAAACGTGACAACGGATATTGATAGAGGACATAAATACCTACAATTTGGTATACCACATGTATCTGGGAAACGCGGAGTGTAGAACAAAATTTTCCAGAAACTGTTGGACGCACTGGTGGTCAGGACACTATTTCCAGCGCTGAGGCCAGGAAAGGACTTCGTACACAAAAGTGACAACGGAACTTGATAGAGGACATAAATACCTACAATTTGGTATACCACATGTATCTGGGAAACGCCGAGTGTAGAACAAAATTTTCCAGAAACATTTGGATGCACTGGTGGTCAGGACAGTATTTCCAGCGCTGAGGCCAGGAAAGGACCTCGTACACAAAAGGGACAACGGATATTGATAGAGGGCATCAATACCTAAAATTTGGTATACCACATGTATCTGGGAAACTCCAAGTGTAGAACAAAATTTTCCAGAAACAGTTGGACGCACTGGTGGTCAGGACAGTATTTCCAGCGCTGAGGCCAGGCAAGGACCTCGTACACAAAAGGGACAACGGATATTGATAGAGGGCATCAATACCTACAATTTGGTATACCACATGTATCTGGAAAATGTCAAGTGTAGAAAAAAATTTTCCAGAAACAGTTGGACGCACTGGTGGTCAGGACAGTTTTTCCAGCGCTGAGGCCAGCGCTGAGGCCAGGAATGGACTTCGTACACAAAAGTGACAACGGATATTAATAGAGGGCATCAATACCTACAATTTGGTATACCATATGTATCTGGGAAACGCCGAGTGTAGAACAAATTTTTCCAGAAACTGTTGGACGCACTGGTGGTCAGGACAGTATTTCTAGCGCTGAGGCCAGGAATGGACTTCGTACACAAAAGTGGCAACGGACATTATTCCCCACAATTTGGTGTACCACATGTATCTGGGAAACGCCGAGAGTAGAACAAAATTTTCCAGAAACTGTTGGACGCACTGGTGCTCAGGACAGTATTTCCAGCGCTGAGGCCAGGAAAGGACTTCGTACACAAAAGTGACAACGGAACTTGATAGAGGACATAAATACCTACAATTTGGTATACCACATGTATCTGGGAAACGCCGAGTGTAGAACAAAATTTTCCAGAAACATTTGCACGCACTGGTGGTCAGGACAGTATTTCCAGCGCTGAGGCCAGGAAAGGACCTCGTACACAAAAGGGACAACGGATATTGATAGAGGGCATCAATACCTACAATTTGGTATACCACATGTATCTGGGAAACTCCAAGTGTAGAACAAAATTTTCCAGAAACAGTTGGACGCACTGGTGGTCAGGACAGTATTTCCAGCGCTGAGGCCAGGAAAGGACCTCGTACACAAAAGGGACAACGGATATTGATAGAGGGCATCAATACCTACAATTTGGTATACCACATGTATCTGGGAAATGTCAAGTGTAGAAAAAAAATTTCCAGAAACAGTTGGACGCACTGGTGGTCAGGACAGTTTTTCCAGCGCTGAGGCCAGGAATGGACTTCGGACACAAACGTGACAACGGAACTTGATAGAGGACATCACTACCTACAATTTGGTATACCACATGTATCTGGGAAACGCCGAGTGTAGAACATAATTTTCCAGAAACAGTTGGACGCACTAGTGGTCAGGACAGTATTTCCAGTGCTGAGGCCAGGAGTGAACTTCGTACACAAAAGTGACAACGGAACTTGATAGAGGACATCAATACCTACAATTATACATCTGGGAATTATGTATCTGGGAAACGCCTGGTCTCAGTATTTCCAACTCTGAGACCAGGAATTTACTTCATACACACAAGTGACAACGGAACTTGATAGATGCCATCAATTTGGTATACCAAATGCATCTGGGAAACACCGAGAATCTCTTGGACGAGAATCTCTTGCAGAATCTCTTGGACGAACTGGTGGTTAGGATATATTAGGATTTCACAAGCAAAAGGAATAGAAGCGAGGTCGTAGCTGTAAATTGTGAACTGCAAAGGTCCAAGTATGTGTACGTCTTTTTATACCTCCACCATTAACTTTGTCATTCCGTTTGTAACACATCGAAATATTGCTCTAAGACCCCATAATATATATATATATATATATATATATATATATATATATATATATATATATATATATATATATATATATATATATATATATATATATATATATATATATATATATATATATATATATATATATATATATATATATATATATATATATATATATATATATATATATATATATATATGTATGTGAAACGCATACTTTGGCGACGGTAAAAATGCTACGTTTTTGTTACATACATGCGTCGACAAGAATATCTATCATATATGTATTTCCGATTTTGGTCCGATTTACATGATTTTCTTACATATATTCTACTTCTTATATGGAACGCATACTTTGAACCACATAGTATGTTTTGCGTACATTTTGGCGACAATCCGTTACTTGGCTATGTTGCCACATGTTCACATTTCGTTCTTTATTTTCACCGTTTTCACAGGGTGGTTCATACTTTTTATTCCACTTTCTATACAGGACGGTTCATACGTTCCTTTATATTTTACAAATTCCATGTATGGGGAATTTCATATAATTTCATGTTGGATTTATGGGAAGTAATGAATTTCGACGTCAGTTTTTTTTATTGAGAAAACATCAAGAACTTGTCTCCATTTTTCTTAATGGATTATATCAAATATATATTTATATTACATTTTTTATTTATAGGGTGGTACATCCAGAAAAAAGTGACCCCTTCATTAAGTTAAAATGAACTCATTGTGAAGAAAGTTGAACTTCGTATAGCGCCAAAGACATTTTTATTTGTTTGATATTATTGATATATTAGTTTACATTTTCATATATTCATGTACCACTATACTACAGAATGAAAAAATTTAACTGAATTGAATTCATATATGGAATGATTTTATTGAACTTTTTTTCATTCATTTGGACAAATCTTACATATTTGTGGTAATCCATTTACTTCAACATTAGAACTGCTTACCTTCGTTTTTAAATACAATTTTATTTATTTATATAGTGATTTTTTCTTCAATAAAAGACATGTTATATTAATATATTAAATATATTTATTAAGTATCAACAGCATCGACTGGTCTTGAAATATTAGTTTATTATTCCACTATTTCCAAATTCCACTTTTAATAAGTTGCTGCCTAATGAGTTTGTCCTTCTTTCAATACCTACAAATATAAAAAAAAATTATAAACCAATTTTTTCACAAAAGGATAGCGTCACTGAATATTACCTGATAATTGAACATTCCCAAATAAAAACGAATGAAGGGGTTGTTATTCTGCTGGTGTTTTTTCCTTTATACACCATCACGAAAATTGTCTCATTGTTTGTTATTTAATAATTTTCAAAAAACGAAAAATGTTCTCACTAATTTAAAATAACAAATATTTTATATATTTTATTTGTTATTAAATTATTTTACTACATTATTTTTTAACAATCTCTCCGTATACCATAACAACGCGATTCCAACTAAAAAACAACCCACGCGCAAACATATCGATACATCGATGACAGGTATCGATTACAGGTAGACAAAAGAAATATAGGAAAATTTCCTATATTCTAACAAGTGTTTTTTCTTAAGTTTTGAAAGGATTGAATACTTATTAGTACGAATGAACTAAAATATTTTTCTATGCCAAGAGTTATTCGTATGTATGATAAGCTTTCTATAATAAAGAAAGTCAGAATTGTCATTTTATAAGAAATTTTACTAAATTTAAGGAAACTAGGGTTTAGTTCGGTTTTGTTTTTACGAATGCTTTGTTATCAGTGAAAAAAAATTTTTTGTTCAGTAGTAAATTCTTATACCCAGCGAACAAAACAGTAGTAGTAAAATTCCATGCCTTAATCTAGTTAATTAACTTTTCCTAACTGCTTTCAGTTTAGGATTTTTTACTGAAACAAGTAAATTTTATTATTTCACACAAATATTTAACTTAATGGAAATAAAATGGCTAAACTAAATTGATGAACATTTTGTCCTTAAGTTTCGAAGACCCTTTTTTCTGGGTGTACTATGTACTGTTTTGGATCTTTTCCAAAGATTACTTTTAATTTTTAAATATGAAATTAAGCGTAATCAATGTTATATATCATTTCAATGCAAGCTATGCTAAAAATATCCTCATTACCATACATATTTTTGCATGGTTATTTACGAGTTTTGGTGAAAAATCGAACATACGCAAAAAAATTTCTGATTATATCAGGAAATTAATTGATCCAATTAATTTTTTAATTGAAATGTCTTTAATCAAGAAAATATTAAATTCATTGTTTTAAATAAATTTTGAATTAAAAATTAAAAAAAAAATATTCCATTACTTTTTCTTGCCAGTTTATTTTAATTTAATTGTATAAATTACCTTTTTAATTAAAAAATTAAAAATTTTCAAACAGTGGCATAATTTACTTGATGTTTCTATCTTGATTGAAAAGTTGATTGTTTCAATTAATTTATTAATTGAAATTTTAAACTTCTACTAAATTTTTATTGGACAAATTTTTGTGATATTTTTTCCTGTGTACACTCATTGGAGTCTTCAATCAGTGTAAACGGCCCTTAGATTTCACAAACGACAAATTGAGTTAATAAACATTTATGGTACATCTTGAGTAAGAATTTATTATACATGAGGTATACTAAAGAGCACAATTTCATCAAAAATCGAAATAAACGAGAAGGACCTTTGAATAATGAGTTCATGTGAAATGGAATTCGTGCCACATAAAATAAAAAGCAATGATAAAAGGTCCGTCGAAAATATGACAAGATCGCGATTATCTGACAAAAATTTGGACGCTGTGATATTTTTACTTAAATCGAAGTACAAAAGGATTATCACAAGTATACGAAAATACGCCTAATCTAACTTAATCCTTAAAATGTTTGCTGAGTAAGATAGCGATATGAAATGGCTTTTTTATTTATTTTTGTCATAAAATTTTTGTTTTTATTTTCTTCACAATGTTGAGTGGGACTATGTGTTCGTTAAGTATGATAGCAATTTAAAATTGCTTTTTAATTTACTCTTATGTTCTTTTGTTGTAAAAAAATTGAATTAATCTAAATTGGTTTAATGTACAACAATTTTTTGGCGCTGTAGATTGTTATTACTTAAAATATTTAAAGAATCCCAAAAATTTCGGGATCCCGAAAAAAATCTCGAAAAATCCCGGGATTCAATATTTTGAAATCACGAATCCCGGGATTTTTAAAAATCGATCCCGAATGAAAGCCCTAGTCGGTACTATGATCGTGTTTCCAAACCTAAATTACAGGTGCAAAACAACAATAAATATTTTCTAATCGAAACATAACATCGAAGAAATTGTCCAAACTATCAAGTCCAAAACATAACATACACTAAGCGAAAAATAGTCGAGCTATTAACTATTTTTCAATTCAATTTCTATTTATTTCGTAATACAAAACCAATGAACCGATGTACAAATTCGTTAATACAACCTTTACTCTTTGAACACCAATTGTAAACATTACGACTTTTTAGCACAGTAAAGAAAAGTAACAACAAATTTTTTGATTTTCACCTGCGAAACACCAGCGTAGAAAAGTTTATTTCAATAGTCGGATTGTTTGTTCGCTTTCTGCAGTTAATTTTGGTTTTTAAAATAATTAATTCTAAACTAAATTTTGCTCAATTGATGCGTGCGTTTGTGTCCAAATTTAACAAGAATACGTAAATTCTCGATAATACTATAGTATATATACAGTTTACCTGTATAATACAGAGTATACACAGAAAAAGGTAAACTGTACTATAGGTAGAATTTAATACCCTGGAGTACTTTTTAACTACACTTCACGAAATTACATCCTCTCATAGAAGAAATATGAACTAAAATTAACGAACAAAAACCATGACCTTTTAACCATAAAGTAATTCGTTCTTACTATTTTTGCGGGAATCATATGAAAATTTTCTTCTGAGTTAGTTCATATTGAACTTATATGTACGGTCAATGAACTATATACCTAAGTTTAGTTCATAAAACTTGAGACAAAAACGGAAAATTTCATTGGGCTGTAGAAAATTTTGAAAAAAAAATAAACAATTTATTTACAAACAAATATTTTTGTGCAATAAAAATAAGTTAAATTTAGCGTTAGTTTAACTACGTAATTTAATTCTTTAATATATGTCCATACTAAACTTTTAATGTGCATTATTTCGAAGACCACCTTTTTAATATAAATTAATTAAACATGAATCACCCTGTAGTTAGATGAATTTAATTCTACTTCTTGGAAATATGTGTTAGCTTTTGTTTTTGAAACTATTCTATAAATAGAACACATGCTTGTATGTATTTGTATACAAATACACATAATTATGTATGAATGGTGAACAAAGTCATATTTGGTTAGTAGTACAGATGTTGGCTATGTGGCTCAGTGCATAATACTCGCGTTTTGAAAACTGATGGTACGTGGTTCGATCCTCCGTCCGGGAGGTGCAGTGTAATTTTTTTTTGAAATTATGAATTCTAATAAATATTTCTAAATTGTTTGTATATTGAGAAGATAAAGTGCAAAATAGGTCATGCAGATACAAAATGTTTCAAATCTTCTTCCCCTCCATTACTTTTCTTTTGTTACAAAACTGGTATTGGTTCATTTTTATATTGGATCATACCAACAGCCAACGATAACATATAATGACTTATTTTCATATGGTGAGACATATTTCATCCGAAAGTACAGTTAAAATTGTATGGCTAACGAAGCTGAATTTAAAATTTGCAAATATAATCTATAAGAAGCATTTTTCTAGGGAAATCATAAAATTCTCATCAAACGTACGCTCAAGAAACTCGCTTTTGTAACATATGCCCCAAACACAAAATGTGCTTCAAGCATATATATTTTCAGAATTGGTCGAAACAAAATATTGTTTGTATTGTTAAAACATATTACGTTTCACTTCAGGCATACACTGGTAAAAAATTAATGAAGTGGTCTTTGTGGATATATATTTTCAAGGCGCCAATTGGTTTCTTCCATTATTTTACTTGCTTCATACTCTCTGGGTCTCTCTTTCTAAAAACATATATGTTTATAGGTTATTTCTAAATTAATATTAATATAATTGGATGCAAATCCAAGCGTATTATATTTACAAACATTTTATGTCCCAAACATAATATGTTCCAACATATTAACATATATTTCCCAAACATGTTAAGCAAGTTTATTAACATTATATGCTTTCACTTAAAAATATTGTGTTAACAAATTTGAGTTCGAAACATATAATTTTTACACTCAGACAGTCTTTTTCGTCCATGTATATCTGATATATCGACTGCTTCATTCAAAGTACGCTAAGTCTAAAAAGTGAATTTTACAGGAAGCAAGTTCAAAGTTTTGTTTTTGAAATTTCTCAAACCCCGTATAAGATAGAAATACCCTTGTTTTCGGTCTTAAAATCATATTTATTATAGTTTTTTTAGTATTTACGATCTCAAAATAATGATAATAGATCATGGCTAAAAATTACTTAGACCACTTTAACCGAACAAAGCCTTTTGACCGTTTTACATTGAATATTTTTTAAAACTTTAGTCATAGGCTAATATTAATTAAACAATATTAATCATAACTTTTGATAGAAGTGTAGTGCATATGTTTGTAACAACTAAATGTTGGCGAGATAGACACATGGGGTATCGGTCCCTGAGTCGATGTCCCTCTGTCCGTGCATCTATCTGTGAACACATTTTTGTAATAAAAGTCCAGGTCGCAATTTTATTCTAATCGACTGACACACGTTTCTGTTTTGGATCAGAATAGGACACTATTGATCGGTTCAGATTTAAATATAGCTCCCATATATATCTTTCACCCGATATGGACTTAACATATTTATATATAAGCTAGAGTTTTACTTGAAATTTTGCACAAGGAGTACAATTAGCATTATACTCTAGGGTGCTACATTTGATTGAAATCGTTTGAGATTTAGATATAGCTCCCATATTATTGTTTTTCCGAATTGGGTTAATATAGCCAAAATACCCCCATTTCCTTATAAAATCGGCACTGCAAATGTAAAAATGAGTAAAAATCAACTTTTCCTATACCTCTAATACATATCTTTCGATTAATAAATCGTAAATTAAGTTTTTCGAAATTGCATAAAAATGTCTGTAGATTTAAAAAATTTCCAATTGGGAGCATATACCATTGGGTATATAACGCAACTAAGGATTTGAGATGGTATCGAAAATATGGATCCACAAAGTGGTGTGTATAATATAGACTTTACTTACTTGTTATGGACTAACAAAATGCTTTTAGGTTTCCAAATTGAGGCAAATCGCATAAAAGTTGCGACGTTTATATCATCAAATCGGGAAATTTGGCTATATGGGGCAGTATAAAAACATATACCAAAGTTTTTTCCAATCGACTTAATCGACTTTTATTCCAATATACTAAAAATTTCAGCAGCATAGAACCCTTTTGATTTTGAAAGAAATCGCCTCAATGTATCTCCCACACTCAAAAAAAAAGCATGCCCGTTTCTAAAGATTTTGTCTTTACTTTAACAATTTTGGTATTGATTCCGAACCAAAGAACCGGAGCATACAAGTAAAGATACTTTTAAGACACAATTGTCTTTTAAATTTGGGTTTTGTGTACTTGCTTCTAGGAAGCAAATTTTAATTTTTTTTTGTTTTTTCCTTCATATGCTATCGAACTCCTTTAAAATTGTTAATAATTGTTACTTGTGCATACCAGATTTTATATAAATCAAAATATCATTGAAATTTGTATAACTTTTCACATATTGTCAGTATACATAAAAATAATTTAATTGTTGAAAAACTTCTACCAAAAGATACCAAAATTTGAATAAACGGTTTCACAAGTTTAAATCAAGATTGGTTTTTTTCAACAAAAATCGAGTTAACGACAACTTTATTTTCCACATTCAGACTCGACTTCCAGTAGAAATTAGGCTATGTTTCAAGTAAAAAACGTCTTTAAAATAAAGTGTTGAAAATCATGTCCTATTTTTGTACGATTTTTTGCTTTGTAGTAGAGGTGTGCACGTGACACGAAATTTTCGTGACTCACGAAATTTTTCGTGACTCACGCGTGAGCCGTGAGTCACGATGGAGTCAATCTCGTGAGCGTGCGTGAGCGTGATCAAGCTGAAAATTTTCGTGCGTGAGCGTGAGTCACGAAAAAAAATTCTTCGTGAATGTGCGTGAGTAAAAATGTTTGATAATTACACTCACGAAAACAAAATCACGCTCACGATTTGAATCACGATAACTACTTTAATCACGCTCACGATTTAAATCACGCTCACGATTTTAATCACGCTCACGATTTGAATCACGCTCACGACTTGTATCACGCTCACGATTTGAATCACGATCTCAATTTGAATCACGATCTCAATTTGAATCACGATCACGATGTCAATCGCACTCACGATGTCAGTCACGCCCTCGATTTTAATCACGCTCACGACATTGGTCACACTCACGACTTTGGTCACACTAAACCTTCCAATGTATGGATTGTGTAATAGTTTTTTTTTCATTTAAAATTAATTGATTAAAAAAGTAATATTGAAGCGCTGGTTTTCGGTGCAAAAACCGAGTATAGTGCTGTTCCTTAAACAATAAAACCTTTTATAAAATATTGCTTTGTTTTTTTTTCTAACGAAAATGAGAAATATTGTCGAAAAAGTGTACCATAAAAAATTGGTAGATTAAATAAAATTCTAATTAACGAGTAAAGTAGAAAGTCGGGCCGGGCCGACTACATCATACCCCAAATCACCCCTACTGAATTAGTGAACATTGTTTGTAGAGTATCAATGATATAGGTTTGGGGAAAACCACATTTCCAGATTTAATAACATTACTGGGTACATGGGAGTTTTATCATAATCTGATATTAACATAGGAGTATAGTTGATTCTGAACCTACAGAGTTATTTAGTATGCTACTAATATTGAGTCCTTTATTAAAAAAACTGGAAATCGCTCAATTAGTGTGGGTAATAAATTCAAATTTCTGAAAATAGGGTAATAGATTTATGTAATAGCTTTTATTTGAAATTTGAGCAACATACACTGAAAAAACAGTGAACCCACCAGGAAGAAAACTTTGGGTTAATTTTAGAAAATTTTGAATATTTGTAGAAAATTTTAACTAAACAGTATTACAAACGTTGGCATCACGTCGATGTCATACAAATAAGTAAATATTTGTCGACAAATTCAAGAAAATTTATTAGACATAACTAAGTTTTTTCACTTGTTAAGGAAAATTTTGTAGTTTGAAGGAAAAACGTGGAGTTCAAAATTGCAAGAATGTCTTTAGTGACATACGAAGTTCATGATGGACGCATTTTTGGTAAAGTTTACAAATTTAAAGAAATTCTGAACTATTTTGTGGAAGACAGGAATTTAGTTAATCGTTATGCTTTATTTGAGTATATTTTTTTCCTCGGTTATAGTTAATTTAACTAACGTGCACAAAAAATTATTAGAGTAAAGGAAACTTCCTTCAAACATAATAATACCATGAACTAAAATAAAGTTAAATTGGCTTTAGTGAAATAGAGAGTTCACGTTTTTTTGAGTGTAGGTTAATAAATAAGAGTATTATGGTCAAATTTGGGAAAATCGATCGATGCATTTATATGGGAGCTATATCCATATATTGGTTGATACCACAGAGGGTTGCCTTGTGCTAAATTAGAGTAAGATCGGGTATTAGATAAGGCTACTATGGTTAGAAATAAAGTTACAAGGGGTACATTTTTCAAAAGCGGTCATATCTAAATATGACCCGATTTGGATTATATTTTGCAGGTTTTGTTGATATTACAGGAGATTACCTTGTGCCAACTTTGAGTAAGATCGGTTAATAAATGAGGCCACAATGGTCAACAATAAGGTTATAAGGGGCAAATTTTGAAAATTGGGCGCTACATATATATGGCAGCTATATCCAAATCTGCACCGATTTGGATGATATTTTGCACATAGAGTCAGTGGATTACATTGTGACAAATTTGACGCCGATCGGTTAGTAAATGAGCGCAATCCCCCATTTATCGAAATCGGGCGATACATATACATATATGGGAGCTATATCTAAATTCAATAGCGTTCGTCCTTGTGCCAATAAAGAGCCACATACCAAATTTAATCAAAATCGGTTAATAATTGCGACCGGAATCCTGCGAACAACAAATACATGGACGGACGGACCACAAGGGCTAGATCAACTCAGGAGGTGATTCTGAGTCGATCGGTATATATGTATTTTAATTTCCATTAAGTTAGCATAGAAAAATATTTTAGTTCATTCGTACTAAGAAGTATTCAACCTTTCAATTAAGCCAACTGCCTAAACATTTGAGAATAACAATTCGAAAATTACCAAGAAGTATTTATTTTTGTCATTACAAATAAGTCATTATAACTCACCGCAATGTAATGCAACGTGTAATGACTGCTTTACTCCTGGTAATGCCAATTCTAATGAGATGTGGTTGCCTAGCTTTTGCTGGGTATATATATTATTTATCGTCAAATTAGCATTTCTACAGTCGTGAATGTGCGTAAATTCTTCACAAAATTTTTCGTGCATTTGTAACAATTCTCTGTCGCGAGTGTGAGCGTCCAGAACAATTTTCGTGCGTGAGTTTTGGAAAATAAATTCCTTCGTGAGTGTGCGTGAGCAAAAAATTTCTTTCGTGAGTGTGAGCGGCTCGAATATTTTTCATGCGTGAGCGTGCGTGAGCAAAAATTTTCTTTCGTGAGTGTGCGTGAGCGTGAATGCCTCGAATTTTTTTCGTGCGTGAGTGTGCGTGAGTATAATTTTTCTATCGTGAGTGTGCGTGAGCGTGATTATTTAAAATAAATTCATTCGTGAGTGTTCGTGAGTGTGAGCGGTTCGAAAATTTTTCGTGCGTGAGTGTGTGTGAGTAAGATTTTTCCGTCGTGAGTGTGCGTGAGCGTGAGTAAAATATTACTCACGTGCACACCTTTACTTTGTAGTGAAGATGCAAAAAGACAACAAATTTGAAGACAATTTCATTAATTTTAAAGAATTTTTATGAATTATTAAAGTCAAGTTGACGTTAGCCCTAAAATTTTTTCTTTCATGTTATGATACCCATTTTGAAGTCAAATCACTTAATTATAAGGACAATACGACTTCAAAGAAAAGTTTATCGACTTTTGGACAAGGAAAAAAAAACTTTATATTAGAGAAATGCGTCTTCTAAACTAAGCAAAATTTGCATTCGTATTTTAAGGACATGAAACCTTTGACTTCACGACAATATTTTTTCAGTGCATATATCGCCCGATATGCACTTATATGGCCCTAGAATGTAGGTTTTGTCGTGATTTTCTTTAAATTTTGCACAAGGAGTACAATTGATAGTATGTATCAAATTTGATTGAAATCAGTCCAGATTTAGACATAGCTCCAACATATAATTGAAGTGGCCTCATTCAAAGACATATGACTTAGCGGGCGTATGCGAATTCAAAAATTTCCTGCCCTAAATTTAAAGAAAAATGTTTTAAAGCAAAGATTATTTTCTGTTAGTTAAAATTTGTAGCCGAACCTGTTTTTCTCGGTGTAAGGTTCATATATTCTTGATTTTTGTCTACTTGGAGATCAAGGCCAAAGATGGGGTATGCCGGTTCATGTTTTGATATAGCCCCCATATAAACCTAAATTGCATGCAATTGGAAATATAGGGGTATTTATGTCCATAAATAGATGGACGAAATATGGTTTATATCGGTCCATGGTTTAGTATAGACCACATATGGATCGATCCCCCGATTTGACTTCCTTGGCTTCCAGACACCTCAATTTGTATCCGATTTGTATGAAATCTGGAGGTATGTTGGACCCTCCAATGGTCAGAATGGTGATGTGCATCGATCCATGTCGTGGTATAGCCCCCATAAAGGACCACCTCCGCATTTAACATATGGGTCTTCCAGAAAACGTAATTTTTAGGACTGTTTAAGAGCTGAAATATAATAATAGGATATCTCAAAGTTGGTTTATATCGAAAAGGGTTTGATATAATCCTGATATTCGGCGGTCTCCCGAATTAACTACTTTAAGGGGGTAGAAGGCGCACGGATCCATAATGTCCTTTGAATAATAAGTTCATGTGAAATGGAATTCGTGCCACATAATATAAAAAGCAATATAAAAACCAATTTATTAAAACAAATCTATTTTGATCATTAAACCCAGTTTTTTTTAATCCTTAATAATTTTTTCTTAATAAATATTTTTTTTAACTTTAATGTAATTATAAACTTATTGTATTCATGAATTTATCTTCAATCTGGCTTACCATAGCTGAATAAATACGTAAATAAAAGGTCAGTCGAAAATATGGAAAGTTCGCTTTTATCTGATAAAAATTTGGACGCCTTGATATTATTACTTAAATCAAAGAATAAAAGGATTACCACAGGTGTACGAAAATTCACCTAATCCAACCTAATCCCTAAAATGTTTTGCTGAGTAAGATAGTGATATAAAATGGCTTTTCTATTTATTGTTGTCATAATATTTTCTTCACAATGTTGAGATGAACTATAATTGAATTAAAGTAAATTGGTTAAATGGCGCTGTAGATTGTTATTACTTAAAATATTTTAAAAATCCCGAAAATTTCAGGATCCCGGGATTCAATATTTTCAAATTCCGAATCCTGGGATTTTTAAAAATCGATCCCGAATGACAGCATAATAGAAATAAAAATTTTGAATAGAAATAAAAATTTAACAAAATTTTCTATCGAAGTAATTTTTTTCCAAATTTTTAACTATTACACTCAAAAAAAGGTTACTTGGATCCAAAGATTTTGACCTTCCCTTAAGGATTTTGGTATTGATTCCGAGCCAAAGATGCGGCTTCTTTAAAAGAAAGACATTTTTTAGCGACCTTTAAACCAGTTTAAATCTAGGACCAATAAAATTTAAATTAGAATACAGATCTCACGTACAAACAAACGCCAGTTTAAAAATCCAAATTATAACGGATACTTCAAAGTAAACAATGTTTTCTTAATGCCAAAAAAAACTTTAAATCAAAGATGTTAACCCCCAAAAAAAGTCTTAGTCTATATCTGAATCTTTTTTATCATAAATCTAAAGTTTCAGTTAATTTAAGGACAATTTCTTTAAATCAAAAATGTGTTTCTTTACTTTCAGGAAAATAAACCTTAGTTCGAACTTTAACGGAGGGACGCAAATTTACAAAATTTGTGTCCTAAATTCAATGGAAAAAAATTGATAATTAACATTTCATCATTTTAAAGAAATTTAATATCACGTTAAAATTTTGTTCAGTGTACATAATTTAATTTGGAAAAAATGGTCCGCTGGTACGAATTTTGGTCCAATTGTGATAAAATGTTGGTCCAAACTAAAACTTCCTTATGGCAACGCTGTTGAGGGGTCTATAAATAATGTTGAACAGATATGAACCAATTTTTGAGCGGAATTAGAGAGCCAACTGTGAAATATGGGTGTCGGCTTACCTTGGGGATGTTTATAAATATGCACTGACATGGACCAATATTTGCTTGGTTGTTAGAGACCAGGGATCCGGAGCGGTCCATTTTTTTCGCTCCGCTCCGCTCCCGCTCCGGAGAAAAAAAAACCGCTCCGCTCCTCGCTCCGCTCCGAGAAAAAAAAATCGCTCCGCTCCGCTCCGCTCCTCTTCGAGAAAATTATAGTACAAACATTGTATTATTTGTTCAATTGAGTTTTATTTTATTTAGAAAAATCGGGCGGTACATATATGGGAGCTATAGCTAAATCTGAACCGATTTCGATGATTTTTTGCACATATAGTTAGTGCTATAGAAGATTACATTTCGCCAACTTTGAGTAAGATCGGTTGATAAATAAGGGTTTTATGACCTAATTTGACAAAATCGGGCGATACATATATATGGGACCTATATCTAAATCTGAACCGACTTCGATGAAATTTTCAGATATAAAGGGTGATACAGAAGATTATTTTGTGCTAAATTTGACGACGATCGGTTAGTAAAAAAAGTGCAACGTGACCCCATTTGTCGAAATCGGGCAATACATATATATAGGAGCTATATCTAAATTTGATCCGATTTCTTCCAAATTCAATAAAGTTCGTCCTTGTGCCCAAAAAAACTCCCTGTACCAAATTTCATCAAAATCGGTTAATAATTGCGACCGAAATCCTGTGAACAACAAATACATGGACAGACGGACGGATGGACGGACGGACGCCAAGCGCTAGATCGACTCAGGAGGTGATTCTGAGTCGATCGGTATATATTTTATGGGGTCTAAAATCAATATTTCTTGTAGGCACATTTTTGGCAGATCAAACTTGTTATACCCTAACCACTATGTGGTTTAGGGTATACACGGTTGAAAAAGACTGTTTTTCATATGTTTGGCTATAAACATTATATGTTTGGAACACAAATTTTTAAACACAATATTTTTGAGTGCAAGCATATAATGTTCATAAACTAGCATAACATGTTTGGGACATATATGTTAATATGTTAGAACATATTATGCTTGGAACATAAAATGTTTGTAAATATAATATGCTTGGATGCAAACATATATTAATTTAGAAATAGCCTATAAACATATATGTGTTTAGTAGCTTGGAGCGCTATTTAACAGGGAGCGATATTGAATTAAGTTGGTGGTTGTTGCTTGTTATTACAAAATTAACATTTTATTTTTCCTTGGGCAATTGATCAGCTACTTCTTTGATCCTTACAAACTGTGTGGTCCGCTGTTCGAATCCCCGTCCGGTAAAAGGTAAAATTAAAATAAAAAAAATCATAAAATTGAATAATTTCTTCTACAATGTTTGTATTACAGAAAAAGGTGCTAAGAACTAAAAAATCTCGTGGAAGTGAGAAAGATTTTGAGCATTCAGGTCGAAAACCTATGTTGTTAGCACCTATATTACCTGTTTATTTTCATAATTCATTATGATTATAAATATATAAATAAATAAATAAAATTTTGAGCACAATATTGTTTGGGAGAATTTTTTTTAAGCATATAATATTTTTGGGTGCAAAATGCTTCCAAACATATGATATGGTCACATAATAACATATTGTTTTTTGGAAGACAACATTATTGAATTTGGATGCAAAAATACAAAATGTTTGGAACTTAGACTACCCAAACATATATTGTTTAGACCAATATGCTTTCAAACATATTATATATTGGTAGAGATCAAACATATAAATGTTTGGGCAATACCCAAAAATGTATATGCTTGAAGCAAAATATGTTTGGGAGTATATGTTATAGAAGCGATTTTTTGTGAGGGTGTAATGACTTTAAAACAATGTGTTGAAATATTTTATTAATTTTGAAGATTTTTTCAGAAATATTAAATCCATTTTGACTTCAGTAAAGGAAGCATTCTAGGAAGCATATGTTAATTTTTCATTTTTTTAGATTTTTTTCGTCAGTTGTTATCAAAATCCTTTAAGAACGAGTTAACGAGTTATTTTTTTTTCCATATTGAGACTCGACTTCCAGTAGAAATTATGCTATGTTTCAAGTAAAAATCGTATTTAAAATAAAGTGTTGAAAAACATGTCTTATTTTTTAACGATTTTTTGCTTTGTAGGCAAGATCCCTGCCAACATTTTTTGAATATGGGGGCGCTTCTGAGAATCCCCACTACGTCGAAAACAGTCGTATACGATATCCAAAACTCCTCGGAAAAGCGCCGTCACTATTGAGAAGTTGTACCACGCCAAGTTACTACAAAAAAGTATCGCATGAGTGCAATTATTGGGTGCCCTTCTGGATACATTCAGAAGGGCGCCAATAAGATCCCCTTCAAACAATCAGAGAAAGTGCGTTTTAAGATAGTTGTAAAAGAATCATTGTGGTCAAATAAAACACGATTTTATAGATGTTTATTAATTTTATTAAACATTTATAAATTCTCATAAATATAACATTTATACGACTATCACATCACATTTAACATATTTTTATGCATTAAGAAAAGATTGTTGTTGAGTTACAAGTTGCAAGTTACATGTTACATGTTGTAGCGTCTATCAGCCAGCGGTTTTATTCCCAATGGAGGCAGCGTGTCTGGAAAAATATTTGAAAAACTATCACTTTATTCCATTTGGAAAGTCAAAAATTGTTCACCAATATACCTTTTACAATTTTAAGCGAAATAACTATGTTTTCAGCACTTGATTACCGTTTTTTTTTAATAAATTACAAGAAGCTAGTTGTTCTTGGTGTTTCACAAAATATAAAATGGCTGTTTCAACAATAGTGATGGCAAAATACTTTATGCGAATAGTGATGGCAAAATACTATCACAGTTGGCGATTGTTGCCGTGTCACTTACGCGTCTGTGGTAGCGATGAGGATGAAATGGAACTTTGAAATGCTGACAGGGATGCAAAAAGGAAACAAATTTAAAGACAATTTTATTAATTTTAAAGAATTTTTCTTAATTATTAAAGTCACGTTGACCTTACCTCAAAAATTTTATCTTTCATGTTATGATACACATTTTTAAGTAAAATCACTTAATTATAAGGACATTACAACTTCATTCAAAAGTTTATTGCCTTTTGGACAAGAAAACAAGTATATACAGCACTAAGTTCGGCCGGGCCGAACCCTAAATACCCACCACCATGAGCCAAATATTAGGGTTTCCTTTGAAATTTTAGGAGGGCTTGAGGACTTGAGGACACTTCCCGAAGATAAATTTAAAGATTTCACCTATGAGGACTATATCAGATTCTGGATTTATAAGAACCATTTTTGTTTGAGTTTTAGAGGAATCAATAACATCTCTTGTAAGTGTGCAAAAAAATTATAAAATAGCGTCTTGATTTGAAATCTTAAATATGTAGAAGTAAAATCTGGAAATTTTACATTGAGTTTCAAGCAATTCAAGTGAAGTCGGTCTATATGGAGGCATTACCAAATGGACCGAGCCTAAAATACCAGAATATTTACAATTTCAGGCATCTCAGATAAAAATTACGGTTTCTAGAAACCCAAGGAGTTAAATCGGGAGATCGTTCTTATGGGGGATATACTAAAACATGGACCGCTACTCACCGTTTTTGGCACACCTCTTTATGACCCGAAAATACCTCTAGATTTCCAATTTCAGGCAAATAGGATAAAAACTTCGGATTCTAGAAGCCCAAGAAGTAAAATCGGAAATCGGTCTATATGGGGGCTATACCAAAATATGGACCGATACTCACCATTTTCAGCACACCTCAAAAATACGCTTTCTATAAGCCCAAGACCCCAAATCGGGAGGTCGGTTTATATGGGGACTATATCAAAACCTGGACCGATATAACCCATCTTCGAACTTGACCCGCCTGCAGACAAAAGACGAGGTTGTGCAAAATTTCAGCACGATTGCTTCATTATTGAAGACTGTAGCGTGATTACAACAGACAGACAGACAGACGGACATCGTTATATCGTCTTAGAATTTCTCCCTGATCAAGAATATATATACTTTATATAGTCGGAAATCGATATTTCGATGTGTTACAAACGGAATGACAAACTTGTTATACCCCCCCGTCACCATTCTATGGTGATGGGTATAAAAAACTTTATTTTAGAGAAATGCGTCTTCCATGTTAAGCAAAATTTGCATTCTTATTCTAAGGACATGGAATCTTTGACTTCACGACAATATTTTTTTCAGTGTAGAAAACTAAAAAATTAAATATAAATAAGATCGTTTAATTGCATTTATTTGACGTTCATTACAAACATCTTTGTAGTAATACGGGATGAAATTGATCGAAAGTACTGTTGTTACTTTTACAACACATACTAGATATATATTTTGACATTTGCCGTTTTTGAAAACAATTACTAAAAAACACGTTGTGTTTTCCCCAATGTACGTACCTACAAAAATACATATCCTACATTTTAAACGTTTACTCACACTACGCTAAGTACTAGCTAAATTTTGAAATTACCTACACAGTGTAATTTCAAAGTTACACATTTCATTCAAGTAATATTTTATTCGGAGCGGAGCGGTTTTTCATTTGGAAACCGCTCCGCTCCCGCTCCGCTCCGGATTTTAGAAATGCCGCTCCCGCTCCGCTCCCGCTCCGGCAAAAAAAGGGCTTGCTCCGCTCCGCTCCACGCTCCGCTCCGCTCCGCTCCGGATCCCTGTTAGAGACCATATACTTACACAATGTGCACAATTTCAACCGAGATGAAATTTTGCTCCATATACGCCATATAGTAACACCACACTCCAAAACAAAGCATGTCCTGTTCCAAAGATTTTGTCTTTATTTTAAAAATTTTGGTATTGATTCCGAGCCAAAGAAGCAGAGAATACAAGTAAGGATACTTTTAAGACACAAATTTTAATTTTTCGTTTTTTTCAACTTTTTTTCTTCATATGCTATCAAAGTCCTTTAAAAATGAGTTAACGACAATTTTATTTTCCAAATTCAGACTCGACTTCCAGTAGAAATTATGCTGTATTTCAAGAAAAAACGTCTTTAAAATAAAGTGTTGAAAAACATGTCCTATTTTTAAACGAATTTTTGCTTTGTTGTCAAGTTGACCTTAGCCCAAAAATGTTTTCTTGCATGTTATGATAACAATTTTTAATCAAATCACTTAATTATAAGGACAATACGACTTCATTGAAAAGTTTATCGACTTTTGGACGAGAAAAAATGCTTTATATTAGAGAAATGCGTCTTCCATGCAAAGCAAAATTTTCATTCGTCTTTTAAGGACATGAAATCTTTGGCCTCACGACAATATTTTTTTCAGTGCACATGTACAACTTCAACCGGATCGGAAGAAATTTGAACCTCCAGAAAGCTCCGGAAAACAACTGTTCGGAATAGAAATGTAGTCAAAAAAATCGGTGATTTCGGTCATTTTTTCAATATTTCTGCGAATTTGAGAATGAAGATGAAAATTTTCCGAACTAATGTATTCAGCATATTTGTTGGCCGTGTCAAGAGCTACAACTTTGCTAAACACATCAAAAACGAATTCACAGCATTTTTGGAGATATGGCCATCCAAAAATTGCAAAAAAGTGCCCAAAGAATTTGGCGACTTAATTTTAGAGGCTCATAAACGACGAACGGCTACCAATCTAGAAAAATCCAGAAATTACTTTTCTGCTCTCATCGAGTACTTTCGGCTGGTATAAGTGAATTTTTGAAAGTAGAATTTTGCGTCACAGTGTTATACAGAATCACACGAGTACTCATCTAGACTGACTTTTCTCCCATTTTGATCAAAGGGCTTTCTTATTGTCTTACATGGTTTTACTCGATTATTGTTACTGAAAACTAGACCCAAAAAAATCCACCATCAAAGAAAACGTACACTGAAAAAAATATTGTCGTGAGGTCAAAGATTTCATGTCTTTAAAATACGAATGCAAATTTAGCTTAGCATAGAAGAAGCATTTCTCGAATATAAAGTTTTTTTTCCTTGTCTAAAAGTTGATAAACTTTTCAATGAAGTCGTATTGTCCTTACAATTGACTTGACTTAAAAATGGCTATCATAACATGAAAGAAAAAAATTTAGGGCTAATGTCAACTTGACTTAAATAATTCATAAAAATTCTTTAAAATTAATGAAATTGTCTTCATATTTGTTGTCTTTTTGCATCTTCACTACAAAGCAAAAAATCGTTCAAAAATAGGACATGATTTTCAACACTTTATTTTAAAGACGTTTTTTACTTGAAACATAGCCTAATTTCTACTGGAAGTCGAGTCTGAATGTGGAAAATAAAGTTGTCGTTAACTCGATTTTAAAGGACTTCGATAGCATATGAAGGAAAAAACAAAAAAAAAAAATTTGCTTCCTAGAAGCAAGTACACACAACCCAAATTTAAAAGACAATTGTGTCTTAAAAGTATCCTTATTTGTATTCTCCGCTTCTTTGGCACGGAATCAATGCCAACATTTTTAAAGTAAAGACAAAATCTTTGGAACCGGGCATGCTTTTTTTCAGTGTAGGTCTATATTAGAAAAGTTTAACTAGAATATTTTAGAAACTGCACCATTATACAACTTTTGCCAAATTGAAGATAATTTAATATAAATAAAACATTTTTTCTGTTGTTCATTAAAGTTTCATTTTGGAAAACAATTGGAATTAAAGATTTGAAATACATATGTCTTTAGCGCTATATGATGTTCTAGAGAAGCCAACTTAAGTAAAATTTAATCATTTTTTAAACTTATGAAAATTATTATGAAAATATGAACTATTTTCATATTTAGTAAAATTGTGTACATCATTTGTATAAAACTTTTTTGTTCTCATTTTTAGTTCACGTCTAAAAGTACACTGTTAGAAAAATATGTTTTTCATATGTTCCGATATAAACAAAATGTGTTTCGGGCACGATTTTAAACCACAATATATTTAAGTGCGAACATGTAATTTTCCTAAACTAACACTAAATGTTTGGGACATCTATGTTAATATGTTAGAATATATTATGTTTGGGGCATGAATGTTTCATAAAAATCATATGTGTGAATACAAACATATATAAATTTACAAATTTCAACTAAACATACATATGTTGTGATATTTTATTCAAAGCGACAGAGAGAGTATAGAGAGAAATAGAGATGGAAACCGGGAGAGTTGACGAAAGATATCAATATAACACAGCAAAAGAGTCAAAAGAGAACAATTTCTGTGAAACCGCTTGTATGTTGTTTCGGAAAACTGTTTTATGATAAGGCCAAAAATTTGATATGTTTAAGTCTAAATATTATTTAATTTGAATAAAGAGAATATACATTCTGAACCAAGAGAATAGACATTTGAAAAACAAACAGCTTATGTTTTCGCCTTGAGAGCAGCATTTTATGTATGTGTGGACATGTGTTTTGTTTATCATTTTGGCATTACTTTTTTCTTGGTTCGTTAAAAGAAATCAGGGGTCTTCATAAAAATAACGAAAGGGCACTATACTCTTTTTAGAGTTGGGACGGTAAAATGAAATAAGGAGGAAATAGTGAAAAATTACACAGTAAAATGTAAAAAAACAAAGTTTAGTTTCTCTTTATTAAAAAGTAGTCCACGAGGAGTTAAAGGACACCATCAAATATAAAAGCGGGCATTAAGTTCGACTTTTACAGCTAAAACAATTTAAAAAGTTTATTTTCTTTAAAATGAATTATTAAAGAAAAATAAAAGGAATTTTAGAGCGATGGTGTTAAATGCTAGTAAAAAACTGTTCACTCCTAAATAAATTTATGTTTATATTATAAAATTATGTATGTATGTTTATACTCGACTCCACGTTCTTCTTTTGTTAGTTTTTGAATTCCTTCCAAATTTTAAAGTTTTGTACAAAAACAGTTTTTTATTACAAGATTGTTATTTTTGCAATAAAAAATAATATTTTATCCAAAAATCATTCAATTTCGTTTATATCAAGCACTGTTACTGACTATAAATCTTTAATAACGCACATTTCGATGTTTCATTTAAAAAAATTAATATAGTATATATATAAATGTGTAAATTAAAAAAAAAAAACAAAAAAAAAATGTTCGGTCGGAGCAGGGATTGAACCCACGACCCTTTGCATGCAAGGCAGACATGCTAACCACTGCTCCACGTGGCAAACAAATGTATGTTTCTGTTAAATAATGTTATGTTTGCATGGGCTCGTGGGCGCTGCAAACTATGCTATATAAATGTAACTTAAAACGATAATTATCTACTGGTGACTATAACAGCTACGTAGCCCAGTGGATAGTGTGTTGGCTTACAAACTGTATGGTCCTCGGTTCGATTCTCCGTGCAGGCGAAAGGTAAAATTTAAAAAATTTATAAAAGTGAATAATTTCTTCAACATTATTTGTATTACAGAGAAAGGTGCCAATAAATAAAAAATTTCGTGGAAGTGAAAATTACGAGTATGTTAGGGAATGAACACAATCGTGTTTGGGAAAAATTCTTCCAAGCATATAATATTTTTGGCTCAAAATGCTTCCAAACATATAATATGTTCACATAAAACAAACATATTAATGTTTCGGCAGTATGCAATAATATATGTGCTTCCTGCAAAATATGTTTGGAACATATGTTAAAGAAGCGATTTTTTTTGAGGGTGTAAGCAAAAAATAATTAAAACATTTTCTCACATTCGGCAATAAATATTGAACTAAAATAAACTGATTTTCCTGAACTAAAATTTAATTAAACCGGCTATAAGAAATTCCGTTGTATTTTTTCTGGGCGTACGCAAACATAACTACCCAGCAAAAAGGCTTCTAAAATTTTACATGAGCTTGTCATAGAATGGAAGTACTATTTTGCGCTGCTGTTGAAGTTGTACTCTGGTAGTTCATTTGAATGAAGAAATAAAAAAATTGTCTAATTTTTACAATTTGAAAAAAGTTGTCCAACCCCACCGAGGGTCGAACCTGGATCTGGTGCTCCTTAACAGAAAGCCTTAACATACTAAGCCACAAAAAACATTGAACACTTCTAACCGAAAGGTCAACTCAAATGCTTGTAGTACGAACATACTACAAGCATTTGAGTTGACGTTTCGTTTACGGCATCAATGCATAATATTATATCTACTTCTCCAGTAGTTCTTTATTATTATGAACAAATATACGGTTCTTAGGTAAATTCTGCAAAATCGGCAGAAACATTTGTTTGGGAACTACATCTAAGTATAAATCAACGATATTTTGAAGGTTTGGTTGATAGCACAAAAGATTGCTGTTTACCAAATTTGCGATCAGTTAATAAAAAAGGGAGCTATATGTAAATCTGAACCGATTTCAATGAAATTTTGACCACTTGAAAAGTATTTTTGAGGTAAAATTCGCGACGATCGGTTAGAAAATAAGCGTTTGTGGAAATCGGGCAATACATATATATGTAAAAAATAAATAGCAATCAATAGAGCAAAGAAAACACCATGTACCGAATTTAATCAAAATCGATTAAAAATTGCAGCCGGAATCCTGCAACATGACGGACGGATATCAACTACTAGATCGACTCAGGAGGTGATTCTGAGTCGATCGGATATATTTTCAATATCTCTGGCAGGACAGATCAAAATTATTAAACCCTGACCACTATGTGGGCTAAGGCATAAAAATTAAAGAAAGCAGGTTCAATTCTCATGTTATTACACTACAAAAAAAAATGTCATGTACACTTGATGAAAATTTTTTTAATTTTTAAAAAAATATACGACCACGAAGAGAAAAAAATCTTTTTAAGTGGCTTATACTTTTCTGGCGGAAAAGGTCGATTCTAAAATACGATTTTTTTTGAAAACTTTGATTTTCGCATTGATGTTTTTTGAACCACTTAACTTTTCACAGATCTAATTACACACGATTATTTGTCATCTTATTACCAACAACGATATAATCGGACATTTTTAACTCGAGATAAGTGAAAAAAGAGCGACATTTTAAAAATAACGGGATATCTGAAAAACTGTTCATAAAAATTTTTTAAACCTTTTTTTCGAATTCAGCAGCTCAAAATACATAAGTTGATGAAAAAATGATTCTTAATTCCAAAAATCCTAAATCCTCAAAACAAGTCTTAGCCTATATTTGAAGCGTTTTTATCTTAAATCTAAAGATTCAACATTTCAGTTAATTTAAGGACGATTTCTTTAACCCTGGACAGTTATCCTTTTTTTGTACATTAACGTCATTCTTCGTCATTTTGACTGCGGCTCATTTCAAGACGCTATAATTTTCATCATGATCGAAAAAGTGAATCAAACTTGAATTTATTTTCTTATTCAATTCGGTTTTAATTAGTATAAAACAAAAATTCATAAACCGTCGAATTAGTATAACTTAAATTTACCATTTCCCAATAGACTAAAATGCTTTCTAAATCGAAAATTAAATTACGCGTCGTCATTTTGACGAAGGATGACTGTCTGGGTTAAATCAAAAATGTGTTTCTTTACTTTAAGGAAAATTTTGCCTTAGTTTAAAGACATGTAACTTTAACGAAGGGACGCAAATTTTCAAAATGTGTATCCTAAATTTAGTGAAAAAAAATTTTTTGAAGCAAAGATTATAAACTTTCTCTTAATAAAAATTTCATTATTTAAAAAAGAAAAATTTACCCTTAATATTATATAAATTGCGTGAGTTCATTGTATATCCATACCACACTTTTAATGTGCATTATTTCGAAGCCCACTTTTAATATAAATTAAATAAGAATGAATCACCCTGTAGTTGATGAATTTAAACTTCTTGGAAATATGTGTTAGTTTTTGCCTTTGAAACTCCCACCTGACCACAACGTTCGCTATCGTATTCGATATAGAAATATTCTCGGATTTTTCTCGAAGAAAACTATCGAAAACGATATCGAGAATGGTTCGAAAAAATTTCGAAAAACGTTCATCTGTCGTGCTGTTACTGCCAGCAAACTCTTCGTTTTCGAAGGCTTGCTAGTGATTCGGTAAAGAAGGTTTCGCGATATCTATAATTGATCTGTTAACGAATCTATTTCGAATTCGTTTTCGTATTCGATATCATTTCGCTTTCGAAGGTTTTCTATACTGTTTTATTCCCATTTTGTTCCCACTATAAGTTGTGTAGTAAAAGAAAATGTTCAAGTTTGTTTTTATTTTATTACAACACAATATAGATAATTATAATACAAAATAATATAGATATTAGTGTTGCGAACAAAATACTAGAAATATTTAAATTTAGGAATATATATTTAAAGTGTTTGAAGGCACTGCTTTGACTTCTTTGCGCTGAATTTCTTATTAAACCGGTCGTGGCTATGCCATTGAAAATGACTATAATCAATGAGAAACATTTTCCTGGATACATCTGCAACTTAAACAAGAAAGAAAATAGGTATTTTTTTAAAAGATATATAAATAAATTACTTACCTCTTTTAGATTCGCTAAGACACTTCACCCGCACTTAACAATTTCTTAAACTGAAATGACTTTTTAATCTCTGTCTTTGTCAAAAACAAACATGGCGGAACACCAACAAATAAGCCGAAAAATATTCGTTATTACTTCGATACAACGAACGTTCGAAATTTTTCTATTATCGAACTTTTCTCGAATAATGTGCGCGTTAATTTATTTCGAAAAATGTTCGCTTTAGCGAACCTTCGCCATTTCTCGGCACTTTGGTCGGGTGGGCTATTCTATAAATAGAACACATGATTGTATGTATGTATTGTATGCTTTTCTCCCATTTTGAGCAAAGGGCTTCCTTATTGTCTTACACGATCTTACTCGATGATTGTTACTGAAAACTACACCCAGAAAAAAGTAAACCCACCATGAAAGAAACTTTAGATTTATATTAAACGACTCAGGAGGATATTCTGAGTCGGTATATATTTTCAAAATCTCTGGTAGGACAGATCAAAGTTATTATACCACAATGTGCTTCAAGGTATAAAAATTACAGAACGCAGTTTCAATTCTTGGCGAAATTTATATTAGATAGATTATCGAAAGATTGTTTTTGGATTTGTATTTACCAAAAATATTGATTTTAGACCCCATAAAATATATACCGATCGACTCAGAATCACCTCCTGAATCGATCTAGCCCTTGGTGTCCTTGGTTTGGAAGAAATCGGATCAAGTTTAGATATAGCCCCCATATGTATATGTACTAAGGCTGTCGTTCGGGATCGATTTTTATAAATCCCGGGATTCGGGATTTCAAAATATAGAATCCCGGGATCACGGGATTTTCCGAGATTTTTTTCGAGATCCCGAAATTTTCGGAATTTTTTAAATATTTTAAGTAATAACCATATAAAGCGCCTAAAATAGTTGTACATTAAATCAATTTAGTTTAATTCAATTTTATAAACAAAAGAACGTAAGAGAAAATTAGTCCAACTCAACAATTGAACAAAAGAAAAACAAAACATCACAAAAATAGATTGAAACCCGATTTCATATCAATATCTTACTCAGCAAAAAATTTTAAGGATTTTGATTACACTGAAAAAAAAGCATGCCCGGTTCCAAAGATTTTGTCTTTACTTTAAAGATTTTGGTATTGATTCCGAGCCAAAGAAGCGGAGAATACAAGTAAGGATACTTTTAAGACACAATTCTCTTTTTTAATTTGGGTTTTGAGTACTTGCTTCTAGGAAGCAAATTTTAAGTTTTCGCTTTTTTAGCTTTTTTTCTTCATATGCTATGAAAGTCCTTTAAAAACGAGTTAACGACAACTTTATTTTCCAAATTCAGACTCGACTTCCAGTAGAAATTATGCTATTTTTCAAGTAAAAACGTCTTTAAAATAAAGTATTGAAAAACATGTCCTATTTTTGAACGATTATTTGCTTTGCAATTAAGATGCAAAAAGACAACAAATTTAAAGACAATTTCATTAAATTTAAAGATTTTTTCTGAATTATTAAAGTCAAGTTGACCTTAGCCCAAACATTTTTTCTTTCATATTACGATACCCATTTTTAAGTGAAATCACTTAATTATAAGGACAATACAACTTCATTGAAAAGTTTATCGACTTTTGGACAAGGAAAAAAACTTTATATTAGAGAAATGCGTCTTCTATGCTAAGCAAAATTTGCATTCGTATTTTAAAGACATGACATCTTTGACCTCACGACAATATTTTTTTCAGTGTAGATTAGGTATATTTTAGTACACTTGTGTTAATCATTTTGTAGTTCATCGGTTTTAGTAACTTCTTAAAAATACAGTAGAATTCGGTTATAGCGACCGCCAAGGGACCGAAATTATACGTTGTTATAACCGAACGTCGTTGTATCCAAATAAGTGTACACAATATTTTTAAGTTACTTTCAATAATTTCAACTGAACTATATAAACTCTCTGATATATCAGAACCCCAAATCGTAAATACTGTTTTAATGTGTGCACCGCACTCACGGTTTCTGTCCTAGTTGGAATTTTGAATGGCACATCTTTGTCATCTGGTTCATTATCGCTGTGAGTTTCATCATTTTCTTTTGTGTTCTCCACTATTTCTCTCAATGAAGGCTCTTCTGATGTCACGACGTTGTCATCGACATTTACGAACTCATCCCAGTCCTGGTTTGAACTCGAACTCATCCCAAACTGGTTTGAATATTTCTTCTTTGTCATTTGCACCTCTGTTTGGGATAGTCGAAACCAAATTCTGTGATTCCCCGAATGTATATGTTTCTTTATTTAGTATTGGCTGATGACACAAAAATGGAATGAAAAAAATAAAAATTGGTACAAAGAACTTACATCGTCGTTATAACCGAATGTCCATTCCAAAGCAGACGTGCAAATTGGTCGTTAAAAGCAGATGGTCGCTAAAACTGGAGTCGTTCTAAGCGAATGCTTGTGCATGTACAAACTATTAAGAACCAAACTTGCTTTGAAAATCCGTCGTTATAAACGGATGGTCGTTATAACCGAGGTCGCTATAAATGAATTTTACTGTATCAAGGTATCCAAATTTTTGTTAGATAAACGCGATCTTGTTATATTGTCGACGGACCTTTTATAATTGCTTTTTATTTTATTTGGCAGGAATTTCATTTAACATAAGCTCATTGTTCAAAGGAGGATCGTATCGTTTACTTCGATTTTTGATGAAATTGCGTTTTTTATAGTAAACCTCAAGTAAAATAAATTCTTACTCAAGGTGTACCATAAATGTTTATTAACTCAATATATCGGTTATGAAATCTAGGGGCCGTTTGCACTGAATGAAGATTCCAATTTATTAATAAATAATGCTAAAAAGTCACAAATTTAACAAATTGCAATTACTTTTTCGGGATCCCGAAAAATCCCGGGATTGAAAATAAAAAATCCCGGGATTCGGGATTAATCCCGTCCCGAAAATCCCGGGATTTCGGGACGGGATTTATCCCGGGTGACAGCCCTAATATGTACCGCCGATTACGACAAACGGGATCACGTTGCGCTTTATTACTTACCGATCGTTGTCAAATTTAGCACAAATTAATATTTTATAACTTTTCAAGTCTGTAAAATTTCATCGAAATCGGTTCAGATTAAGATATAGCTCTCATATGTATGTATCGCCCGATTTTCCGAAATTTGGCCATAAAGCCCTGATTTATTGAAATTTAACAAACTTAAAGGCTTTATTTCACTTAAAATTATTTTAATTGTACACTCAAAAAAAGCTTACTTGGATCCAAAGATTTTGACTTTTCCTTAAGGATTTTGGTATTGATTCCGAGCCAAAGATGCGGCTTCTTTAAAATAAATACCATTTTGACGGACCACCCTGACTTTAAATCTAGGATCAATAAAATTAAAATTGGATACAGATCTCATTCATCGAATTGTTATCCTCTTTTTGCGATATATTAATAAAGGTATTTTTTTTCTTTATTTTAAGGAAAATTTGCTTTACTTCAAAGACCTACAACTTCAGCAGAGAGACGCAAATTTTCAAGATTTGTGTCCTAAATTTAATGAAACAAATTTTTAAAGCAAGGATTGAAAACTTTCATTTAATTAAATGTCATTATTTCAAAAAATTTTGTCCTTATGTTAACATTGGGTAAATTTCGATTCCTTAAATTTAAGTTGCATAGTCTTCCATATTAGGTCAATATTTTTTCAGTTAGGTCAATGTTTTGATCCTATGAATACGATTTTATTTATTGTAGTTTTTGATGTTATAAAAATAATACCAGATTCAAAACTTTATTTCCTTAATAACTTCTTATATACACTGAAAAAAAAGCATGTCCGGTTCCAAAGATTTTGCACACTAATGATTTTGATATTGATTCCGAGTCAAATTTGAATTTATTCCTTTTTTTCATTTTTTTCTTCACCAATGAAATTAAATAATGTGAACGTATGGTGTCATTTTTACGTTGTTAGATTGACCCCATCTGTTCTCAGTTTGACAACACATGTATGTTGATTCACTTTCATGAACGGATCGTTTCGAAATGACCACGCCGTTCATGACTTTTTCTATGGGTGTAAGTGGTTTCACTGCAATGTGGAACGCCATTCGGACTCGGCTTTTGTCACTGAGCTTAACATAGAATCTGGCAGCACTCAGTGATAAGAGGGAAGTTCTAAGTTAGTCTAATGAGCTGATATATCGATATGTATCGACATAACCTAACTCTGTAGGTGTAAAACCAAGTATAGCTCCTAATACTATACTTGGTTCAGATTGTGATGAAATTACAATAAACAAGTACTCCTTAATTTTCATAATGTTACCCCACAAATGCTTATGTTTACTAATTCAGTAGGTGTGGTTTAGGCTATGATATATTCGGCCCCGCTCGACTTTCTACTTTACTCACTTGTTGTTTTATTATTTTCGGTATTTATCTTTGTATAGCTATGTTTTTTCCATTTAACGTCTACAAAAAAATGATAATGCACGCAATTTTCAAAACGTTCCAAAAATAACATCGATTGAAGTAAAAAATTAAACGGCGGTGATAAAATTTTTATTATTTTTTACATGTTTATTGATTTCCTATTATTTTGTGAGATTTAATTAAATCGAAGACTGACGATGTTAGTCGAAATATTGGAAAAATAAATTTTATAATTAACCAAAACTATATTATTTTTTAAAGAACCTTAAGCCGAAATTAGAAGTAAATAAACAAAACTATATAATTTTATTCCGCTTTTACTTATTCAGTTATGATTTTAGCTAAGCTAAGCTCGAACTTAGGAACTCAGAAAATCCCGCATTTGGTTTTCTTATATGCGTTTTTTTTTTCTTATAGCCAATTATTGCATATAAGAAAAAAAGTTTCTTATATTCATATTAGTGCAGTCACCCGGGGAATTTTATTTTGAATCCAAATTGACAAATTGAGTTAAAAAACATTTATGGTACACCTTGAGTAAGAATTTATTATACGAGAGGTATATTAAATAGGGATAGGATAGCGATATAAAATGCATTTTATTTTATTAATTTTGTCATAATATTGTTGTGTTTCTTTTCTTCACAATATTGAGTTGGACAAAATTTTTCTTAACTATGATAGCAATTTAAAAAGCAATTTAATTTACTGTTATCTTCTTTTGTTTTTGTTAATAAAATTTAATTAAACAAAATTGGTTTAATGTACAGCAATTTTTTGGCGCTGTAGATTGTTATTACTTCAAGTGTAATCCCGGGATTTTTAGAAATCGATCCCGAATGACAGCCCTAATTCATATACATTTATAAAAGAAATACAATTTTGACAAAACTTTCTATAGTAATAAAATTTTGATAAAACTTTCTATAGAAATAAAATATTGACAGAATTTCTTATAGAAATAAAACATGGACAAAATTTCATTTAGAAATAAAACTTGGAAAAAAAAATTTTATAGAAATAAAATTTTGACAAAATTTTCTATATAAATAACATTTCGACAAAATTTTCTATAGAACTAAAATTTTGACAAAACTTTTTGTCGAAATAAAATTTTGACAACATTTTCTATAGAAATAAAATTTTGACAACATTTTCTATAGAAATAAAATTTTGACAAAATTTTCTATAGAAATACAATTTTCACAAAATTTTCTATAGAAATACAATTTTGACAAAACTTTCTATAGTAATAACATTTTTACAAATTTTTCTATAGTAATAAAATTTTGACAAAAATTTCTATAGAAATAAAGTTTTGGTAGATTATTTTTATCGATATGGACCAATTTTTGTGTGATTGGCCATCGGCTATATATAACTAAAGACCGATAAGGACCAATTTTTGCATGGCTGTTAGCGGCCATATACTAACACAATGTACCAAACCTGGGGATCGATCTATATGGGGGTTATATGTAATTATGGACCGGATGTATTTTGATCCTTCAAGAGATTCTGGAGGTCCAATCTGAGGATCGGTTTATAGGGGGCTATATATAATTTTAGAGCGATATGAACCAATTTGTGCATGGTTGTTACAGACCATATACAAACACAATGTGCCAAATTTCAAACGAATCTGATGAATTTTGCTCCTTCAAGAGGCTCCGAAGGTCAAATCTGGGGTACCAAATTTCAAACGAATCTGATGAATTCTGTTCCTCCAAGAGGCTCCGAAGGTCAAATCTGGGGATCGGTTTATATGGGGGCTATACATAATTATGGACCGATATGGACCAATTTTTGCATGGTTTTTAGAGACCATATACTAACACCAAGTACCAAATTCCAAAAGGATCGGACGATGTTTGCTCCTCCTAGAGGCTCCGAAGGTCAAATCTGGGGATCGGTTTATATGGGGGCTATACGTAAAAGTGGTCCTATATGGCCATTTTCAATACCATGCGACCTACATCAATAGTAACTACTTGTTTCAAGACGATAGCTTGTTTCGTTCGGAAGTTAGCGTGATTTCAACAGACGGACATGCTAAGATCGACTCAGAATTTCATGACGACCCAGAATATATATACTTTATGGGGTCTTAGAGCAATATTTCGATGTGTTAATATATCCGTCTCCTATGGTGGAGGGTATAAAAATGGGGAAATAAATTTCTTTTTTTCGTAAATTTCTTCAAAGTAATCATATTATGCACACTATTTTACATGTTTTAATTTTTACAATAAATTTAAATTACAAAATAATCTTTTATTTATCTAAAATTATATTCTACGCCATGATTTGAACCCGAGTATTCTATTTTACACGTATTAACATTCGCCTTAACACACTGCACCATCTACAGAGTTAGCGCAATAGCGTCTAACGATTGAAATAATCGTAATATTATGATACATCCAGTATTAAATTTTACCGCCATCTGAAAATACAATTAATTTATTATGAAGCACCCTGTATTCAATATTTTAATGATAGAATGCCACATGTACGCAACAGTAGTTTTGTATTACCAGTGCAGTGAACTCAGGCAAACTACAAAATTGTCAATGTGGTAACACTGTCATGCACATTCAAATGGAAATGTGGAATTTTTGTCTGTTTTATTTCGTAATTTTCTCAATAATCCTTGTTTGAAATGCAAAAATGTTAACATACAAGTGAAGAGCTTGTAAAAATGTACCTAAAAACAACAATTGGTATTAAAAACTCAAAATGGCCCAAAATGCTAAATGTCGCCAAAGTATGCGGTACATATACGAAAATTATGGAACCTGGTGCCAAAGTATACAAATGTCGCGGAAGTATACATTAAATGTAAAAAATGGCGTCAAAGTATACGCACCACATACATATATATATATATATATATATATATATATATATATATATATATATATATATATATATATATATATATATATATATATATATATATATATATATATATATATATATATATATATATATATATATATATATATATATATATATATATATATATATATATATATATATATATATATATTCTGGGTCATGGTGAAATTCTGAGTCGATCTAAGCATGTCCGTACGTCTGTTGAAATCACGCTAACTTCCGAACGAAACAAGCTATCGACTTCAAATTTGCCACAAGTAGTTGTTATTGATGTAGGTCGGATGGTATTGCAAATGGGCCATATCGGTCCACTTTTACGTATAGCCCCCATATAAACGGACCCCCAAATTTGGCTTGCTGACCCTCTAAGAGAAGCAAATTTCATCCGATCCGGCTGAAATTTAATACGTGGTGTTAGCATATGGTCCCTAACAACCATGCAAAAATTGGTCCACATCGCTCCATAATTATATATAGCCCCCATATAAACCGATCCCCAGATTTGATCTCCGGAGCCTGTTGGAGGAGCAAAATTCATCCGATCCGGTTGAAATTTGCAACGTGGTGTTAGTATAAGGCCGCTAATAACCATGCATAAATTGGCACATATCGGTCCATAATTATATATAGCCCCCATATAAACCGATCCCCAGATTTGGTTTGCGGATCCTCTTAGAGAAGCAAATTTCATCCGATCCGGCTGAAATTTGGCACATGGTGTTAGTATATGGTCTCTAACAACCATGTCAAATTGGTCCATATCGGTCCATAATTATATATAGCCCCCATATAAACCGATCCCCAGATTTGATCTCCGGAGCCTGTTGGAGGAGCAAAATTCATCCGATCCGGTTGAAAATTGCAACGTGGTGTTAGTATAAGGCCGCTAATAACCATGCCTAAATTGGTCCGTATCGGTCTATAGTTATATATAGCCGATCCCCAATCACACAAAAAATGGTCCATATCGGTTTATAATCATGGTTGCCACTCGATCCAAAAATAATCTACCAAAATTTTATTTTTATAGAAAATATTGTCAAAATATTATTTCTATATGAAGTTTTGTCAAAATTTTATTTCTATAGAAAATTTTGTCAACATTTTATTTCTATAGAAAATATTGTTAAAATTTTCTTTCTATAGAAATTTTTTTCTAAATTTTACTTCTATAGAAAATGTTGTCAAAATTTTATTTTGTCAAAATTTTATTTCTATAGAAACTTTCAACTTAATTGTATACGTATTTAATCGGCCTTTTTTAGTTTAATATATATCACGTATTGACTATGTGGTATATATTACGGTGTTAGGAAGTCTAAAGATACCTTGCCATCGGCAAGTGTTACTGCAACCCAAGTAATTCGATCCATGGTGGAGGGTACATAAGCTTCGGCCTGGCCGAACTTACGGCCGTATATACTTGTTATTTTTGCTATACACGTACACCCTCAAAAAAAATCGCTTCTTTAACATATGTTCCAAACATATTTTGCAGGAAGCACATATATTATTGGATACTGCCGAAACATTAATATGTTTTTTTTATGTGAGCATATTATATGTTTGGAAGCATTTTGAGTCCAAAAATAGTATATGCTTGGAAGAATTCCTCAAAGAATATTGTGCTCATTCCCTCATATAATTTTCACTTCCACGAAATTTTTGAGTTCTTCGAATCTTTTTCTGTAATACAAATATACTGTTTTTTTTCTATTCTCTTGGTTCCGAATGTCTATTCTCTTTATTCCGAATACTCATTCTAATATTCAAATTAAATAATATTTAGACTTAAGTATATTAAGTTTTTGGCGGTTTCACAGAAATTGCTCTCATTTCATTCTTTCGCTGTGTTATGTTGATATCTTTTTATTCAACCCTCCCGGTTTCCATCTCTATTTCTTTCTCTATACTAAATCTCTCTCTCTCTTCGCTCTCTGAATAAAGTATCACAACATATATATGTTTACTCGAAATTTGTAAATTTATATATGTTTACATTCACACATACTATTTTTATGAAACATTCATGCCCCAAACATAATATATTCTAACATTACATGTTTGCACTTAAATATATTGTGTTTAAAAATTGTGCCCCAAACACATTTTGTTTCTATCGGAACATATGAAAAACATATTTTTCTAACAGTGTAGTCTTTTTATTGTTTGTTCTTTCTTGTTAAACAAACGGTTCTAGCAATATGCTTTTGGACCGTCTTGATTGTTTATGGTAACAAACCAGAAAATAAAGCCGCCGAGTCGCGCCGCCGATTTCAGTCGCCGCCGGCCGTCTTTTGCCAGTAGACGCCGCCGCCGAATATGTCGGCTCATCTCGACTCAAGTTTAGCCGCCAATTAATCAAAAATATTAGTTTAAATCAAAAAACTTTATTAATAATTGTAGTAATTTTAGTCAAAATTTTGAGCCTTTCACCCCCAATCAATCTATTTCAAAGTGTTATAATAATTTTGCACTGTAACAATCGCCACACGCCACGTTCCAACTTTTCAATAAAGGGTGATACGGTCAAAATTTGGTCAAGGGAAAACGCGTGTAAATCGGTGAAATCGTTTATTTAAAAAATCAAATTAAATTTCTTTTTCAAGTTCAATTAGTATAAAATTCAGGAAAAATATTCAGTTAGGCTTTCGCTTTTCCAAATCCGAATTGCAGGGCCTCACGCTTGACACCTGCCATCAGATTTTGTACAGCCACCTTGTCCACCTTCTTCGCCGCAGAAAGCCAGTTTGTCTTGAACTGCTGCTCGTCCTTAGCACTTTTTTGGTCTTCTTTAGGTTCCGCTTGACAATAGCCCAGTATTTCTCAATTGGGCGGAGCTCTGGCGTGTTGGGAGGGTTCTTGTCCTTGGGAACCACCTGCACGTTGTTGGCGGCGTACCACTCCATGGCCTTTTTACCGTAATGGCAAGATGCCAAATCCGGCCAAAACAGTACGGAACCACCGTGTTTCTTCAGGAAAGGCAGCAGACGTTTATTAAAACACTCTTTCACGTAAATTTCTTGGTTGACAGTCCCGGAAGCTATGAAAATGCTGCTTTTCAAGCCACAGGTACAGATGGCTTGCCAAACCAGATATTTCTTTGCTAACTTTGACAGTTTTATGTGCTTGAAAATATCTGCTACCTTTCCCCTTCCTTTTGCCGTATAAGACTCCTGTCCCGGAAGCTGCTTGTAGTCGGCTTTGACGTAGGTTTCGTCGTCCATTACCACGTAGTCAAACTTCGTCAGCATCGTCGTGTACAGCCTCGGGGATCGCGCTTTGGCCGTCGTATTTTGTTTATCATCGCGATTTGGAGTCACTACCTTCTTGTAAGTCGATAGTCCGGCTCGTTTTTTGGCTCGATGCACGGTTGTAGACGATACAGCCAGCTTATTTGCGGCATCTCAGATAGAGAGGTTAGGGTTTCGCTTGAAACTACCGGCAACTCTCTTTGTTGTCTCAGCGGCTTCCGGTTTTCGATTTCCCCCCGATCCAGACTTCCTGGCTGTCGACAAATGTTCCCCAAACACTTTAATTACATTTGTAACGGTTTATTTGGCAACTTTTAGCGATTTTGCCAGCTTTGCGTTCGAGTAGCTCGGATTTTCGCGATGCGCGAGCAAAATTTTGATGCGCTGCTCTTCTTGCTTGGACGGCTTTTTGATAACTGAAGAGTGAATTCCAAAATCAAAATAGAAGCAACATTTTACACACACCTTCAAAATGAGGGGTGTTCAGGTTTTTTAAATGCAAAATTGAAAGAAATACGTCAAGTTTATATTGACCAAATTTTGACCGTATCACCCTTTAGTGACGGCGCTTTTTGGACGACGAGTTTTTGATATCGTATACGACTGTTTTCTTCGTGGCAGAAGTGCCGGCAAATTCAAAAAAGCTGGCAGGGACGTATTTGTATTAACAAATTCCTTTGACCTACTCCGAATCCTTTATCAAATTTCCTTAACTACTTACCAATTAAGATTTAGCCTTTCATTGAAACACCCTCTACCACACATCTGTGGTAACAGATTGGTAGATCAATTACATTCATTTATGACTTTTATTTAAATGTGATTAATGAGAATACAGATGTTTTAAATATTGAGTTTCTATTATTATAATTATTATTGAATCTGATGAAATGGGGGTATTCGTTTATAATTTTTTTTTCTCTTTGGGAGGGGATGTATATATGTTAGGTATATATTAGGAAAGATGTGCCTCATTGTCTTTCAATGAAAATGCAGGTAAAGGATTTCATTGTTATATAACGTTTTGTTTTCGCTCACAGAGTAATGTTCTTAACTATTTCGTAGTTATTACAAATTTTTGTTTATTTCATACGATTGATCGAACTCCTCCTCTTTTTTTTTTCTTTTGATGTCTTACATATGTTTTTATTTAGATTCTTCTAAGATCAATCTCATCTAAGTCTCTCTAAGGAGTATAGGGTGGTGGTGGTGTATAAGTGTTTGTTGTGTTATTAAACTTAGCTGGATTCTTTAGACGACATCAAAATATCTATACAACAAGTTTAACATGCATTATACATTTTTTACCATAATTTCGAATAGATTTTATCGGTCCCACATATTAACACTTGCAAAAACATAAGAATTCTATTCTTTAGTCACCCTGTTTTTGTCAGTGTCATAACCATTGTTTTATCACAAATTTAGTCATGGCATTGAAGATGGCGACTATATCTATATTAAAAAAAACTGTTATATTCCGATTCGGAAAACAACGTACGAAAATGAAGTCGCTTGGGTAGAAATTCAATACGTTCCATTTTTGTAGCAGAACACATGATATAACAAGTAAGTAAAGTAGAAAGTCGGGCGGGGCCGACTATATCATACCCTAAACCACCATTACAGAATTAGTAATCATAAGCATTTGTGGGGTAACTTATAGGTCTGGGAGATAAACCGCAGTTGCATATTTAAGAAAATTAAGGGGTACATGTCTATGGGTGCTTTGTGTCAATCTGACTATAGCTCATAGTCAATGTTGCCACGGAAAATGTTCGGTTTACCCTACAAGGACAAAAAAGTTCCCTACTTTCCCATACATTCCCAAATAATTTTCCCTACTATATTTTTCGTTAAATTTAAAAAATGTTACAAAACATAAATGGTTCTAAGTACTTTATTATCTTAAAACATGAATATGCAACGTATATAACTTAGAATATAAATTTGTATTACCACCACGGTTGCCACAGTTTGTAGAATTCTACCCAAATTAGTAACCTTTTTTGTTAAATCTCTATAAAAATAAAATTTCGGAAAAAGTTTCTATAAACAAATTTTTGTGAGAAAATTTTCTATAGAAATAAAATTTTGACAATAAATTCTATAGAAATAAAATTTTGAGAAAAAATTCCATAGAAATAAAATTTTGAGAAAATTTTTTATAGAAATAATATTTTGAAAAAAATTTCTATAGAAATACAATTTTGACCAAATGTTCTATAGAAATAAAATGTTGACAAAATTTTCTACAGGACTAAAGTTTACCACACATTATTAAAGATCAAGCCTTGTCGGCTTCTAATTTCCTCCTCTAGAGCCACCAAAATGTAAAAATTATTACAAATTATGTTGAGTGAAAATGTCCTACATTGTGGCCCTACGTCCCTACAAGACGCTAAATATTGGAAAAACCCTACATATAGGGAATTTACCCTACTTCTAGCAACACTGTCTGCGTTGATATTGCACCTACGGAGTTAGTATGCCACTAATATTGAGCCCATTATTAAAAAAGAGAAAATCGTTCAATTATTGTGGGTAATAAATACACATTTGTAAAAATCGATGGCCAAATTTGGGAAAATCGAGCGATGCATGTATATGGAAGCTATATCTAAATCTGAACCACTTTACACAATATTTTGCGGGTTTGATTAATACCACAAAAGGTTACCTTGTGCAAGATTTGAGTAAGATCAGTTAAGAAATGAGGCCTGTATGGTCAAACCTAATGTTATCAGGGGCGAATTTTTCAAAATCGGGTGATACATATATGGGAGCTATATCTACATCTGAACCGATTTCGATAAAATTTTGCACATATAGTTTGTACTATAGAGGACTGAATCTAGCCAACTTTTAGTAAGATCGGTTAATAAATAAGGGTTCTATGGCCAAATTTGGAAAAATCGGGCTATACATATATATGGGAGCTATATCTAAATCTGAACCGATTTCGATGATTTTTTTCACATATAGTAAGTGCTATAGAAGACTACATTTAGCCAAATTTGGGTCAGATCGGTTGATAAATAAGGGTTTTATGGCCAAATTTAGAAAAATCGGGCGGTACATATATATGGGAGCTATAGCTAAATCTGAACCGATTTCGATGATTTTTTGCACATATTGCTAATGCTATAGAAGATTATATTTAGCCAACTTTGAGTAAGATCGGTTGATAAATAAAGGTTTTGTGGCCAAATTTGGGAATATCGGGCGATACATATATATGAGAGCTATATCTAAATTTGAACCGATTTGGATGAAATTTTGCAGACTTGAAGGGCGATGGAAAAGATTACCTTTTGCCAAATTTGGTGACGATGCATTTGAAAAAACGCGCAACGTGACCCCATTTGTCGAAATCGGGCGATACATATATATGGGAGCTATATCTAAATTTGATCCGATTTCTTCCAAATTCAATAGCGTTCGTCCTTGTGCCCAAAAAACTCCCTGTACCAAATTTCATCAAAATCGGCTAATAAATGCGACCGGAATCCTGTGAACAACAAATACATGGACAGACGGACGGACACCAAGCGCTAGATCGACTCAGGAGGTGATTCTGAGTCGATCGGTATATATTTTATGGGGTCTAAAATCAATATTTCTGGTAGGCACATTTTTTGGCCGATCAAACTTATTATACCCTGACCACTATGTGGTTTGGGTATAAAAAGGTAGTGCCACTTCTCCAAAACCAACCATAGGCCTACTTTCTTTTAGTAAAAATTAAAAATTTTGTAAAAATTTTATTTCTATAGGAAATTTTGTCAAAATTTTATATCTATAGAAAATTTTGTCAAAATATTATTTCTATAGAAAATGTCAAAATTTTATTTCTATAGAAAATTTTGTCAAATTTTTATTTCTATATAGAAAATTTTTTGAAAATTTTATATCTATAGAAAATTTTATCAACAATTTATTTCTATAGGAAATTTTGTCAAAATTTTATTTCTATAGAAAATTTTGTCAAAATTTTATTTCTATAGAAAATTTTGTCAAAATATTATTTTTATAGAAAATTTTGTCAAAATTTTATTTCCATAGAAAATTTTGCGAAAATTTTATTTCCATAGAAAATTTTGTCAAAATATTATTTCCATAAAAGATTTTGTCAAATTTTTTTTTCTATAGAAAATTTTGACACAATTTTATTTCTATAAAAATTTTTGACAAAATTTTATTTCTATAAAAAATTTTGACAAAATTTTATTTCTAGAGATAATTTATGAAGAAGTAATATATACCAAAATCAAGAATACCAAATCAAGAAAAGCAGTAAAATTTACCATATTTTGTAGAATTCTACCAAAAAATCGGTCCCACAAACATGATATAAAAAGCTAGTGCCACTTCTCCAAAACCAACAATAGGCCTGCTTTCTTTTAGTAAAAATTAAAAATTTTGCAAAAATTTTATTTCTATAGAAAATTTTGTCAACATTTTATTTCTGTAGGAAATTTTGTCAAAATTTTATTTCTATATAGAAAATTTTTTAAAAATCTTATATCTATAGAAAATTTTGTCAAAATTTTATTACCATAGAAAATTTTGTCAAAATTTTATTTTTATAGAACATTTTGTCAAAATGTTATTTCTATAGAAGATATTGTCAAAGTTTTATTTATATAGAAAGTTTTGACAAAATTTTATTTTTATAGGAAATTTTGACAAAATTTTATTTCTATAGAAAATTTTGACAAAATTTTATTTCTAGAGAAAATTTATAAAGAAGTACTTATTTGCAAAATATACCAAAATCAAGAATTCTACCAATCTACAAAACAGTAAAATTTACCATATTTTGTAGAATTCTACCAAACGGCTCAGGGGCCAGCTCTAAGCATTATTGCTAAAGACACCATGTGTGTATTTCGTTTCCCTCTGGACGTTTCAAACATATACACTTTCTTATAAAACTCTGTTCCTCAGTGTGGCGGAAAAAAAATCACATTTCATGTTTCACATTTGGGGACAAATGTGATGTAGACAATATTCCTCTCAAAAATGTTGAGATCCTGTAATAAAAACTAAAATATCCTCATAATAAATAAAATATCCTTCAATGTCCGCTATTTATAATTTTTAGAGTTGAGTTGATATCTGACAAACGTTCACATTTAAGCCTAGTACTAAGATCACGTTTTCGCACGAAAAACTGTTATACTCCTTATAAAAACCGTTAAGCCTAGTACTAAGATCAAGTTTCCGCACGAAAAACTGTTATACTCCATATAAAAAACGTTAGCGCGGAATAAATGCGAAATCTTTGTATTGAGTATTTTCAGAAACATATTTATACAACCCTGGATTTTTCGCACGAAAAAATGGGCAGGCATATTATTTTGCATAAACAAGTTAACATCCCTGGATTTGAGACCCTATTTACAGAGATAGATGACAATATTCGTTTTTCGCAGAAACGAACTTAGTACTAAGCATTAGCGCGTAATAAATGCGAAATCTTTGTTTTGAGCATTTTTAAACACATATTTATACAACCCTTGATTTTTCGCACGAAAAAATAGGCAGGCATATTAATTCGCATAAATAAGTTAACATCCCTGCGTTTGAGACCCCATTATAAAAGATATTCGTTTTTCGCAGAAACGAACTTTGAACTAAGCATTAAGCCTAGTACTAAGATCATGTTTTCGCGCGAAAAACTGTTATACTCCATATAAAAAAACGTTAGCGCGGAATAGATGCGAAATGTTTGTTTTGAGCATTTTAAAGAACATATTTATACAACCCTGGATTTTTCGCACGAAAAAATAACCAGGTATCTTATTTCGCATAAGTAAGTTAACATCTCTGGTTTTGAGACCCTATTTACAGAGATATATGAAAATATTCGTTTTTCGCCTAAACGAACTTAGTACTAAGCATTATTAGGACAGAATAACTCTATAGTGTGTAAATATAACCATAGCGATAAGCGGTAGGCGAACACTTATTTACGTGTATTTCTTATGGGAAGCCCAAAATCCGCGACGGAATACCGTGACGGCTAGCGGCGTGTCGCTAAATTAAAATTTATTCTAACTCAGGGATGGAAAATGCAGTAATATAGTACTTTTTTCAATACTTTTTCACCCCGGTCAGTACCGTAGTACCCCCACGAATGATTTAGTACCTTTTGTGTAGACATTTTTGAGTCGATATCCGATTTATGGTACAATAGCTTTGACTAAATATTTTAATATTTTGAGAAAGTCTTTATCAAACTTATTTGCTAATAGTCTTTTACAAATATGGCAAAACAAACATGTTCATGTGGGAAGAATATCTCGATTTTGTCATAGTCAAAACCGGATTTTATTGAACTTCAAGAATGTGATTCTATATTATCGATTTTTTATTTCGGTAGAAAATGTTGTCAAAATTTTATTTCTATATAGAATTTTTGCAAAATTTTTTTTATAGAAAATTTTGTCAAAAATGTATTTCAATTGAAAATTTTGTACAAATTTTATTTCTATAGGAAATTTTTGCAAGATTTTATTTCTATAGAAAAAATTTTGCAAATTTTTTTCTACAGATTTTTTTTGCAAAATTTTATTTCTATAGAAAATTTTTGCAAAATTTTATTTATATAGAAAATTTTGTCAAAATTTTATTTTCTTTAAAATTTAGTCTCTTGACAATAATTTTCCAGTGAAATTTTTGTTGAAATTTAGTAAAAAGTACCTTTCCGCTCAAAAAATACCTTTTTTGTACTTTCTTAAAAATTGTATTTTCCATCCCTGTTCTAACTCCTTAGCGAAAACTGGTATAGTGTTGCCATCGCTTATCAATTTTTTTAACTCACCACTAGGAATTGCTGTTGCCTGGACACGTGTAGATTATTTTTTCTTGAAATAACCCAACAAATAACAAGCCATTGTATGTTTTTTTCAACTTCATTGTTTAATATTGTCAAAGCATGCTGTATTGACAACAAAAACGCTAGGAAACGTGAAAAAGGGAATTATTCGCCGTCAAGCTTATTGTATTTGCCGTTGCGGCAAAAATGTTTCGTCTACCGCCTATCGCTAAGGTTATATTTACACACATATAGAGTAATTGTGATGAAAAAGTAATGGCTCGCGGTCGTGACACGGTGCTTTTGGTACTCCAATTTATCAAAAAAGACAAAAAAGTGTCAACTTTATCAACCCTGCTGGTTAGGCATCTAAAAATGTAACGGAGCCGTAACATAACGGCAACGTATGAATTTTTGGTGATTAGCCTAATTGAAAAAAAAAACCTACCAACAGGCAGAAGGGTGGTTTTTTACACTTAAAAAGAATCACCCTTATTCCTGAAGTCGCCCTCGCTCTCACCGCCGCTTTTTGTCGTCTGTCGCTTTTAAGTCGTCTCGTCATTCATTTGGTATTCCTGTAGAGTGGCGAGGCGACGACGACGATTACTTTTTGTACCAATTACAATACTCGGTAATAAATGGCCGATATCACTAGAAATCTATCAGCTGATGTGCAAAAAATGAAAAATGCTTTAAAATATTTTTATATCTGACGTCGAAAAATCGAGAAAAAATATTTAATTTGACGCGGGAATACTGTGGATATATATTAAAGGACAGTAAAAGCTTCCAAAGCTATAAAAATGGCCACGACGCTGAGATCAATGGCACAAGGATCATCGTGAAATAAAACAATCAATTATTTGCATTTAAAATGCTATTATTTTGTAATCCAATTTTGACTTGGAAAATCTAAACAAATGATAAATTTGAAATGATGTGCATTGTATATGTTTGGTGCTAAATGAAATACATTAGCCTTGAAGGTTTCTATTAAAAGTAAATGGAATTGAAAATCAAAATGTATACTTTAATTGTGCAGTTTTTATCAATTTAGTATAAATAGATCATTTTTATATCAATAGATTTAGATTAATTTTTAAATCAATATATGTTTACATCCAGAGGTATTCAATTTAATAACATGTGATGTTCCAAACATAACATGTTCCAACATATTAACATATGAACATTATATGCTTGCACATAAAAAAATTGATTTGCAAACATACAATTTTTACATCGAAACATAAACAGCCTTTTTGTTGTTTTAGTACCAGTGTAAGTACCTTGAGTAGTTGTATATCAAGTACAGAGAGTACGTTTTCGTACCAAAACCTGTTATACTCCGCGGAATAATTGTTTTTAGTTCTTTTTTCGAACAGATAGTGATGTATCTCTGAAATTTTCACAAGGAAAAATAGGCAAGGATGTAGACCGGACACCTGCAATGTGAACCGTTCTCTGGGGACGTATGATATATGAACTCATAAAAATTAATCTCTCATAACTGTGGACAAAATTTGTGCTCCCGTGGGTGTTCACCTTTCAGAGGCATTTTACGCAGAAACGAACTTAGTACTAAGCAATAGAAGAGATTTAATTTCGATACCCTCCGTCAGCCGTTAGGGATTTCCGTCGCTCATTTTGGACTTTCTATAAGAAATACTAGTAAACATATTTTTCATCTACAGACTAAAGATGGGTATTAAGTTCGAGTTTATCTGCCAAAATAAAACTTGATGGAGAATAGCTTATATTCTTTACATTGCACTATGGGCGGAAATCGCAAAACAGCGGCAAAAAGTCAAATTTTCAAAATGAAAAATTATTGGATGTTCCAATTGAAATTACTATAGAACATCTTGGAAAGTACAAAACGAAAGTTAATTTAAAATTGGCAACCTTGTTCAGGAGAAAAAGGTTGCCAATGTTTACAAAAATTTATGCAAGTTGCGTGTAATCAAGGAGAGCAAAAATTGAAAAATTTCGTGCTTAATTTTTTTCTCAATAAAGGTGAATAAAGAAATCTTTTAAATGTACATTCTAAGAGAAGGTTTAGTAGTTCAAAATGTTGTAAACACTTTAAAAAATATTTTTGTTTTTGAGCTTGGATTTGTGGATTCAAAAGTGCCTTTTATATGTGAAAATTTTAGTACATACGTACCCTGCCAGCATTTCAAAGTTCCATTTCAACCTCATCGTTACCACAGACTCGTAAATGTCACTTCAACCATCATGAAAAGGTACATCAAAAAGTACATGCAAGTAATTTGCCATCCCTACTGTTAAAAAAGCCATTTTTTGTGAAACGCCAAGCGCAACCAGCTTGTTATATTTTAATTAAATAAAAACGAAAATAAAGTTCTGAAAACATAGATTATACGCTTAAAATTGTGAAAGGTATATTGGTGAACAATTTGGTGATTTTCCAAATGGAATAAAGTGATTGTTTTTCAGATATTTTACAGACACGCTGCCTCCATGGAATAAAAACACTGGTTGATAGACGCAGCAACATGTAACTCGCTACTTGTAACTCAACATCATCATTAATGCCAAAAATTATGTTAAATATAATGTGATAGTGGTATAAATGTTATATTTTTAAGAATTTGTAAATGTTTAATCAAATTAATAAATACCTAAACAAACGTGTTTTACTCGACCACAATGATTCTTTTACAACTATCTTAAAATGCACTTTTTCTGATTGTTTGGAGGGTCCCTTATTGGCGTCGTTCTAAATTGATCTATAAAGGCACCTAATAATTGCACTCATGCGAAACATTTTTGTAGTAACTTGGCGTGGTACAACTTCTCAATAGTGACGGCGCTTTTCCGACGAGTTTTTGATGTCGTATATGATTGTTTTCGACGTAGTGGGGATTCTCAAAAGAGTCCCCAAATTCAAAAAATGTTGGCAGGGTATATTTGCGAAGAATAGAACTAGAAATGTTAACGATTGTTAATGAAAATTGTTGCTTATATTTGTTCGTGAGAAAGTATACTTTTACGTACTGTACGGTTTGTCTGCCCAAACTTGTCCATACTAAAATAAATGTAAGGGTTTTATAGTCAAATTTGGGAAAATCGGACGATACATATATATGGGACCTATATCTAAATCTGAATCAAATTTGATGAAATTTTGCACACTTTAAGGGTACTATAAAATATTACTTTGTATTAAATTTGAAGACAATCGGGTAGTAAATAAGCGCAGTATGGTCTCATTTGTCGAAATCGGGCGATACATGTATATGGGGGCTATATCTAACTTTGATCCAATTTTTTCCAAATTCGACAGTGTTTGTTCTTTGATCAAGAAAACACGTTATACCAAATTTTATCAAAATCGGTTATTAATAATTGCGACCGGAATCCTGCGAACAACAAACACAGACGTACGGAATTAGATGATTTTGATGGTTAATATTTGTTTAATCTTAATTAATAAAATTAATTTAATAAAATGACGACTGGTTTATACTATTTACATCAAGCTCTGGGGATAATGCGCTTTCTTAATAAGGAAAATAAGCAAGTATAAATTAAACTCCATATATGAGTATATTCTATGGTATTCCAAGTGGAATTACAATTTCGACCCCTCTATAGTAACCAGGGCTGTGGAGCCGGAGTCGGAGTCGGAGTCTGAAGATTTTGCTGGAGTCGGAGTCGGAGTCGTAAAAATTTTGCTCGACTCCGACTCCGGCTAAACCAAATTTTTTAAAACACTTCACATTTTTGTAACTAAGCAAGTTTTTACGCAAATTAGTTTCCATTGCGTTATTCATTCGATCAATGTACAGCATGATTGTAAATGAAAATCAACTTCCAATTACGGCTTTTGATGTTTCCTAGAATGTTAGACCAGCAGATGGGCTGGATCGATCCATTTTAATACCCGAAATTATTTTTTTTTTTAAATTTTATTTTAAGGCCATATACATATGTGGAATATTGACAGAAAATTTGTTCAAACGTGTTTTTTATAGAAAATTTTGTCAAAATGTTATTTCTATAAAAAGTTTTGTCAAAATTTTATTTCTATAGCAAATTTTGTCAAAATTTTATTTCTATAAAAAATTTATTCAAAATTTTTTTACTGTTGAAATATTTTTTTCTATAGAAAATTTTGTCAAAATTTTATTTCTATAGAAAATTTATTTTGCAAAATTTTATTTCTATAGAAAATTTTGCATTTATTTGTTTTTACACAATTTTTTTTTAAATTTTATTTCTATTGATATTTTATTTCTATAAAAATTAAAGTCAAAATTTTATTTCTATAGAAAATTTTGCCAAAATTTTATAGCAATAGGTTTTTTATTAGAAAATTTGGTCAAAATTTTATTTCTATAGAAATTTTTGCCAAAATTTTATGGTAATAAATTTTTTTATTAGAAAATTTTGTCAAAATTTAATTTCTATAGAAAATTTAGTCAAAACTTTGTTTCTGTAGAATATTTTGCAGAATTTTATTTACTACACAAAAATTTTTCTAAAATTGTATTTTTATTGATAATTTTTTCAAAATTTTATTTCAATAAGAAAAATTTGTCAAATTTTATTTCTATAAGAAAAATTTGTCAAATTTTATTTCTAAAGCAAATTTTCTCAAATTTTTTTTCTTACTGATGCTCACTGCTATAAAAAATGTGTTCGAAATTTTATTACTATAGAAATATTTTTTTCTATATAAAATTTAGTCAAAATTTTATTTCTATAGAAAATTTAGTCAAAATTTTGTTTCTATAGAATATGTTAAAATAAAAAAAAATTTGTTTGCTACACATTTTTTTAATTGTATTTCTATTGATATATTTTTCAAACTTTTATTCCTATAAATATGTTTGCCAAATTTTATTTCTATAAAAATTTTATTCAAAATTTTATTTCTATATATTTGGTCAAAATTTGATTTCCATAAAAAATTTTGCCAAAATTGTATTTCTATAGAAAATGTAGTCAAAATTTTGTTTCTGTAGAAAATTTTGCAAAATTTTATTTACTAGACAAAAATTTTTCCAAAATTGTATGCTCACTGATACTCACTGCTAAGTCGAAAACTTGTAGAAATGACTCAAATTTTTCAATGAATGAATCATAAATGCATTTTTGCGAAATTGTCTAAACAATTATAAATATTTCCCAAATATTGACCGAGATTTTGTAGAAGTCTGATTTGAGATTTTATCAAAATGTAGATCTAAATACAAAGTTGTGCAGAGTATATTATAATCGGTCCGCCCGACTTTAGACTTTCCTTGCATTTTTATTTTTTGTTAAAATTGTGTTACGTCCCATAACGTTAAATTTAAATTTAAAGTACATAGATTTTGTAGAAGTATATACAATTTTCTCTAAATCGATTCAGATTCAAATTCATGCATATGGGAATATAAACCTTTATATAGCTCGCGACAAATTTAAAGGATTTGAGATAGTATCAATAATTTTGGTCCACAAATACATATACTGTTGGTATCTTCTCATATTATGATGGGTATTTATAGCATTATTTTATTTATTAAACATTGCCCTAAATTTGAAATATAGAGTGAAATTAAGACCTTTTTTTGCACACATAAATAAAGACGATACTTTATATCGATCCACTTACGGTACCCCCACAATAGAACTACAAATTAGTGGTATTAAAATGAGATTTAGTTATATTACCCGGAGTCGACTCCGGAGTCGGAGTCGAGCTGATGAAAAATGCTGGATTCGGAGTCGGAGTCGAGCAAAATTGGCTCGACTCCACAGCCCTGATAGTAACGCACCTGGAATAAGGGGGATTGACTCCCTTTTTCTTGGTAACTTTTGATTTTGATAAGATATATCGATATATCATGTTTGGCGATACTAGATTGATTGTAAATAATTTTTGCCGCAAATTTTTAATTTCCGCCCATAGTGCAATGGATTATTAAATAAAAGTAATCGTGAAAAATCAAGATTTTAGCAGCTAAACTTGAACTTAATGCCCTCTTTAAAGGGGAGTACTAGGTTCGATTTTCCGCCAAAAACACCAAATTATTAGAAGTGGAACGATTATATTTCTTATCAAATCTTGTAAAATTATGAATTGAAAAGATCCAGGGTATTGATTGTGAAACTTTTTATATTTCTAAATACATTGTAACCGTGGTTACCGGCTCGAAAAATTAACATAATACCCACCTTAATGACATGTACCGGAATAAAAGTCGAAAAGCGACTTTTCATTTTTGAACTGTTATTTTTTTTTTTTTTTTTTTAATCCACGAATCCACTGTTAGAGATCATATATTCCCAAGAAGTCAACTTCAATTCAACTTCATTATAGTAGATTTTCCTTAAATAATTTTATGCTGTTCTATGGGACTACTAACACATCGCCAACATAATTCAATTTTGTCTTTTTATGGTCTTGTTTGTTTTTCTTTTTTTTCAATGAAAGTGTATATTTTTCTTCTTTGTAATTGTTTTTGTTCTTTAATAACATTTGATATTATTGCATAATGTGTTTTGTATTTATGTATGTTTTTTTGTGTAATATATAATGATTTCGGTTTTCTTCATAAAAAATGATTTTTGTTTTAGTTTTTTGTGCTTTAGTTTTTTTTAAATTAAATTTTATTACGTTACCTCTTAAAATATAGCGGGATAGGGATTGAGTTTGGGATTTTATGGAGGGAGAAGGGTTGAAGGATGTAAAGAAATTTTGTTTTTTAAATATTCATGAATGTCTGTATGTATCATCGGATGCAAGTACATTTTAAATTTAATGTACCACAAATTATGTGTATGTTATTTGTGTGTATATATATCATTATTATTATTATTATTTATATAATTAACAAAGTTCTTTGCAATTTTCTATGTATTTATGAATTTAGATGTATGTTGTGTGTGTGTGTGTGTTTGTGGAGGGATGATTAGGATTTTTGGTTGGGGTTATTTCTCAAATTAGGGGTTATTCTCAATATACTTTCAGTAGTTTTGCTTATTAAAGGCCATTCTGTCACACAATATTTGTTGGGCAAATTTGCCAAATGGGAAATTAAAATAATGGCAACACTGAACTCTGTCTATTTTTAACTTCATTTGTTTATACCGAACGGTAATGTCATTTCTACAAAATGTAAATATTTTTTTTTCCGTAGACGTCAAATTTTTATTGGACCCAACGTACTTGTAATTTAGTATATTATAATCTGCGTAAACTTGAGGAACCAGTTCCCCCTATACTTAGCTTATTTTCTATATTTTATTTAATTCTCATTTCATTTTGGGAAAAAAAGGAAAAAAATTAATCATTGCTCAGCTTTTACCCTATATCAGCCCGGCATCTGTCCAACAAATCATATATGTGAGAACGGCCCATTAAACTGAACTGTCAACAACAGCTGATTTTATTCCTACAAGCAGCTGTTATTGACATTTCATTTTATTTTGGATGTGGGAACATGATGGTAACAATGGATTTTTTTTTTGTTTGTTTTTAATGATAATTAGGAATTTGTTATATCGAATGGAACGAGATGATTCTATTTGTGTATGTGTATGTGTTTGTTTATAAGGTGTATCACTAAGTTTTGTGGAAAAACGGGGTTTATGTTTATTATGAATGCGGGAATCTCCGTTTTCTTGCTTCATATTATGGTAGAATCGTTACTTTTGCTCAGATATTTTCCCTTCTCCTGACAGAATCACAGTCGTAGATCGAACGCAATACGTGAAGCGATATTTTTAAAGCCTATACTAGTACCTATAGATTGAGAAAATGGGATATAAAGAAAATAATATGGCATATGAATATAATATAATGAATGTAGAAATATATATAGAAATATATTAAAACAAAAAAAAATATGTTATAAGTTTTAAATGAAATTCTGCAAAAATAATAATGGCATAGCCTCAACACCACAGAATTCTACATGTTGAGGTCGGGGGTTTTTTCAATCATCTCCTAATTATTAGATTAATAATTTTATTAATTATTACAAATAAATATTGTGTTTACAGTTATTCTTCGTGTGTTCAGTTACTTATAATCTTAACTGAAAAAATATAATTTTGTTTAAATATAAACACAAACCAATCACCTTAATTAATTGAATCAATTAAACTTTTCATATCAATTAACTTTTCAATTGAACAACCAGAAAAAAAGTGAACCCACCATAAAAGTAATTGCAAATTTATTTAAGAAAATATTAGAAAAAATAAAATATTTTAGTAATTGCAACATGATACAAAGTAGTTAAAATTATTTTGGCAAATTAAAGAAAACTTATTAAAAATAATAATTTTTTCCAATTGTTTAATAAAATTTCATATTTTGGAAGAAAAAAATGGAATTAAAAATTTTTAAAATGTTTAATTTAAAAATTTTTTAAATTAAAAATTAGCGCTATATGAAGACACAATTAAAAACAAGCGTATACGGCCGTAAGTTCGGGCAGGCCGAATCTTATGTACTCTCCACCATGGATTGCGTAGAAAATTCTACTAAAGACTGTCATCCACAATCGAATTACTTGGATTGCGGTAACACTTGCCGATGGCAAGGTATCTTAAAACTCCTTACCATCGTCTTCTAAATTGTAAGTTACTCCATACGGGGTATATATTAAACAAAAAAGGCCACTTATATACGTATATAATTCAGTTTGACAAAATTTTCTATAGAAATAAAATTTTGAAAAAATTTTTTATAGAAATAAAATTTTGACAAAATTTTCCATAGATATAAAATTTGACAAAATTTGCTATAGAAATAAAATTTTGACAAAATTTTCTATAGTGATAAAATTTTGACAAAATTTTCTATAGTGATAAAATTTTGACAAAATTTTCTATAAAAATAAAATTTTGACAAAATTTTCTATAGAAATAAAATTTTGACAAAATTTTCTATAGAAATAAAATTAAGAAAAAATTTTCTATAGAAATAAAATGTTGACAAAATTTTCGAAAGAAATAAAATGTTGACAATCTTTTCCATTGAAACAAAATTTTGACAAAATTTTCTATAGAAATAAAATTTAGAAAAACATTTCTATAGAAATAACATTTTGACAAAATTTTCTATAGAAATAAAATTTTGACAAAATTTTCTACAGAAATAAAATTTTGACAAAATTTTCTATAAAAAAAAAAGAAATAAAATTTTGGCAAAATTTTCTATAGTGAAATATTTTGACAAAATTTCTATAGAAATAAAATTTTGACACAATTTTCTATAGTGATAAAGTTTTGACACAATTTTCTATAGAAATACAATTTTGACAAAATTTTCTATAGAAATAAAATTTTGACAAAATTTTCTATAGAAATACAATTTTGACAAAATTTTCTATAGAAATAAAATTTTGACAAAATTTTCTATAGAAATACAATTTTGACCAAATTTTCTATAGAAATAAAATTTTGACAAAATTTTCTATAGAAAAAAAATTTTGACAACATTTTCTATAGAAATAAAATTTTGACAAAATTTTCTATAGAAATACAATTTTGACAAAATTTTCTATAGAAATAAAATCTTGACAAAATTTTTATAGAAATAAAATTTTGACAAAATTTTCTATAGAAATACAATTTTGACAAAATTTTCTATAGAAATAAAATTTTGACAAAATTTTCTACAGTAATAAAATTTTAACAAAATTTTCTATACAAAAAAAAAGAAATAAAATTTTGGCAAAATTTTCTATAGTGATAAAATTTTGACAAAATTTCTATAGAAATAAAATTTTGACACAATCTTCTATAGTGATAAAGTTTTGACAAAATATTCTATAGAAATAAAATTTTGACAAATTTTCTATAGAAATAAAATTTTAACAAAATTTTCTACAGAAATAAAATTTTGACAAAATTTTCTATACAAAAAAAAAGAAATAAAATTTTGGCAAAATTTTCTAGTGATAAAATTTTGACAAAATTTCTATAGAAATAAAATTATGGACCGATATGGACCAATTTTTTCATGTTTGTTAGAAACTATATACTAAAACCTTGTACCAAATTTCAGCCAGATCGGATGAAATGTGCTTCTCTTAGAGGCTGCGCAAGCCAAATCTAGGGGTCCGTTTATATGGGGGCTATACGTAAAAGTGAACCGATATGGCCCATTTGCAATACCATCTGAACTACATCAATAGCAACTACTTGTGCCAAGTTTCACGACCCAGTATATACTTTATGGGCAATATTTCGATGTGTTACAAACAGAATGACAAAGTTAATATACCCCGCATCCTATGGTGGAGGGTATAAAAATACTCATTTGAGAAACTTACGAACTCAATTTCAGCAAACTTCACCCATATTTTCATATTTAGTAAAATTGTGAAATTCATTTTTATAAAATTTTTTTCTTCATTTTTAATTCACGTCATTAAAGTAAGCAAAAACTAATTAAAATAACATTTGACAAAATTGAACTAAAATAAAGTAAATTTCATGAACTAAAATACAATTAAACCGGCGATAACAAATTTGTCTTTTTTCTGGGGGAAATAAAAATATGTTAATTTAAAGGGATTATTATTCTTAGAATTCGAATGCTAGCGAAAATCTATTATACTCGTGTAATAACTACGAAATCTATGTTTCAACTTTTTCGAACACATATTGATGGAACTCTGGATCTTTCGGAAAAATAGGCAGGCATATTATTACGCACATATACGAGTAACTTAGCAACCCTGTGTTTGGTGGGACCCTATTCCCGTGATTTTATTTGGTTTCCGCAGAAACGAACTTAGTGTTGGAAGCGAAAATTAAGAATGGAAAATTTGAATCAAATGCTTTGAGAATTTATTCCGAAAAAATAAATTCGGCATTAATAATCGCAACCATTAGTAAGAATGTGCAAAATTTCAAGTAAATCGGATTACAACTTTGACATTTGTGATCATTAGAAAGATATATGAGAGTTATACCTAAATCGGAACCGATTTCATTGAAACTTGGCATACATATCCAGAATTCTACTCCCTGGGCAAATTGTTCACGAAAATTAAAGTCTTAATGAGTATTAAAAATATGCAATTAAAAATTTAATTGATACGACAAATTGTTTAATTGAAACAAAACTCAATCACAAAAATTAATAGCATTCATTAATTTTTTAGTTGGATCAATTAATTTTTTAATTGATACTAACATTTCTGTGATTGAAGACATTTCAATAAAAAAATTAATTGGATCAATTAATTTCATGATTGAATCGGATTTTTTTTTGTGTCTACTATTGTACAATCAATTGTACTTCTCAGAGTGAAAATCTGGCTTCTGGAGCCAGCACAGGCAGACAGACATGGCCAGATCGACTCAGAGGCACGGTTACCATCCGATCTACCAATAATAATCTACCAAAATTTTAAGAAAATTTTACCAAAATCTACCAAATTTAAAAAATGTTTCAAAATGTTATTTCTAAGAATTTTTTTTATATTTTATTTCTATATAGAAAAATTTGTCAAAATTTTATTTCTATAGATAATTTTGTCAAAATTCTATCTCCTTAAAAAATTTTGTCAAAATTTTATTTCTATTGAAATTTTTTTTTTAATTTTATTTCTACAGAATATTTTGCCAAAATTTTATTTCTATAGAATATTTTATCAAAATTTTATTTCTACAGAAAATTTTGTCAAAATTTTTTTCAATAGAAAATTTTGTCAAGATTTTATTTCTGTAGAAAATTTTGTTTAAATTTTATTTCTATATAAAAAAATTTGTCAAAATTTTATTTCTAGAGAAAATTTTGTCAAAATTTTATTTCTACAGAAAATTTCGTCAACATTATATTTCAATAGAAAATTTTGTTAACATTTTATTTCTATAGAACATTTTGTCGAATTTTTATTTATATACAAAATTATTTCACAATGTTATTTCTATATAGAAAATTTTGTTAAAATTTTATTTCTATATAGAAAATTTTGTCAAAATTTTATTTCTATAGATAATTTTGTCAAAATTTTATTTCTTTAAAAAATTTTGTCAAAATGTTTATTTCTATAAAAAAAAATTTGTCAAAATTTTATTTCCATAGAAAATTTTGTCCAAATTTTATTTCTATATAAAATTTTGTCAAAAATTTATTTCCATAGAAAATTTAGTCCAACTTTTATTTCTATAGAAAATTTTTTCAAAATGTTATTTCTATAGAAAATTTGTGTCAACATTTTATTTCTATAGAAAATTTTGTAAAAATTTTATTTCAATATATAACGTTTTGTCAAAATTTTATTTCTATAGAAAATTTTGATAAAATTTTATTTCTGGAGAAAATTTTGTTAAAATTTTATTTCTATAGAAAAATTTGTCAAAATTTTATTTCTAAAGAAAATTTTGTCAAAATTTTATTTCTATAGAACATTTTGTCAAAATTTTATTTCTGTAGAAAATATTCTCAAAATTTTATTTCTATAGAACATTTTGACAAAAGAGATATGCTGGCAAATTTGTTTAGGCAGTAGCCGACTATCAAACCCTTTTTCGGGAGGTTCAAGTGTAGTTCACGTTGGGTTGAGTGAATTACCCGAATTTATTCTGATAATTGGTTGATAGTTTTGCTGCAAGTAGAGGATGCTGATGAGGAATGTGGTAATTCCGAAACAGCTGTACATCCAACCATCTTGCAGTCTATAGGGCTTTGCCCAAATAAATTTGACAAGCATACTTTTCCTCTGTTGGTTAAGCTACACTTGTAGTTTAGTCAATGCATGGCTTTAAGCTGAGATCAAAAAACAAAAAAACAACAATAACGATTGAAGAGAAGCCAACAATAACAAACAAAACGAAAATTTTGTTTCTATAGAAAATTTTGTGAAACTTTTATTTATACAAAAAATTGTTTCAAAATGTTATTTCTCTATATGGAATCTTTTTTTCTATATAGAAAATTTTGTCAAAATTTTATTTCTATAGAAAATTTTAGTTAAAATTTTATTGCGTAATAAAATTTACTCAAAATTTTATTTCTATAGAAAATTTTGTTAAAATTTTATTTGTATAGAAAATTTTGTCAAAATTTTTTTCTGTAGAAAATTTTGTCAAAATTTTATTTCTATAGAACATTTTGTCAAAATTTTATTTATATAAAAAATTATTTCAAAATTTTATTTCTATAGAAAATTTTGTCAAAATTTTATTTATATAAAAAATTATTTCAAAATTTTAATTCTATAGAAAATATTGTCAAAATTTTAGAATTTTAGAAAATTTTGTCAACATTACATTTCTATAAATAACATTTTGTCAAAATTTTATTTCTATAATTTTATTTCTATTTTCGTTAACATTTTATTTCAATAAAAAATTTTGTTAAAATGTTATTTCTATAGAACATTTTGTCAAAATTTTATTTATATAAAATATTATTTCAAAATTTTATTTCTATAGAAAATTTTGTCAAAATTTTATTTATATAGAAAATTTTGTCAACATTATATTTCTATAAATAACATTTTGTCAAAATTTTATTTCTATAGAAAATTTTGTCAAAATTTTATTTCTATAGAAAATTTTGTCAAAATTTTATTTCTGTAGAAAATATTCTCAAAATTTTATTTCTATAAAAAATTTTATCAAAATTACATTTCTATAGAAAATATTGTGAAACTTTTATTTATTCAAAAAATTGTTTCAAAATGTTATTTCTATAGAAATTTTTTTCAAAATTTTATTTCTATATAGAAAATTTTTTCAAAATTTTATTTCTATAGAAAATTTTGTCAAAATTTTATTTCTATAGAAAATTTTGTCATATTTTTATTTCTATAGAAAATTTTGTCAAATTTTTATTTCTATAGAACAATTTGTCAAAATTTTATTTCTATAGAAAATTTTGTCAAAATTTTGTTTCTATAGAACATTTTGACAAAATTTTGTTTCTGTATAAAAAAATTTTTCAACATTTTATTTCAATAAAAAATGTTGTTAGAATTTTATTTCTATAGAACATTTTGTCAGAATTTTATTTCTATAGAAAATTTTGTTAAAATTTTATTTCTATAGAAAATTTTGTTTAACTTTTAGTTCTATAGAAAAATTTGTCAATTTTATTTCTATAGAAATAAATTTTGTGACAATTTTATTTCTATAGAAAATTTTGTCTAAATTTTATTTCTATGGAAAATTTTGTCAAAATTTTATTCCTATAGAAAATTTTGTCAAAATTTTATTTCAATAGAAAATTTTATCAAAATTTTATTTCTATATAGAAAATTTTGTCAAAACTTTATTTCTTTAGAAAATGTTGTTGCAATTTAATTTCTATCGAGAATTTTCTCAAAATTTTATTTCTATAGAAAGTTTTGTCAACATTTTATTTCTATAGAAAATTTTGTCAAAATTTTATTTCTTTAGAAAGTGTTGGTGCAATTTAATTTCTGTAGAGAATTTTCTCAATATTTTATTTCTATAGAAAATTTTGTCAAAAAATTGTGTTCATAAAGTGTAGATTCAAATTTACAAATTTGAATTTCCTTGGGAAATTTGGTTTCAAATGTACTGTGTACTCCGCATCCCCGTGTCCCTCTTCCGATCATAGCAGAGCCTTGTCACTGACCAGTATGTCTGAAGACAATATGGCATTAAGAGTATATGTATCTGTTATATTTAAGATTTTCTGCAATGGAGCCAGATTATTCAAATATCGGGTAAATGGTTAATGAGATTTTCCTCGAGATTGTTAATGAGTTTTCCAAACTTTAAATTCTCTCTATTTTTTTCCAAAATTTCATTTAAAACTTGTTATACATAAAGACAAAAAAAACAAACAAAAATTACCAGAAATGCGTTTAAAACGAACTCCATTTAGAGACAGACGTGGAAGTTTACAAACTTCGATTTCCCATTGAACCAACGAATCGGTATTTGGATCTCCATGTACACACCATAAAACGAACCTTTAAAAATAGAAATTTTTTGTTTGGTAGATATTTTACCATTTAATATTTCAAATATTAACAAACGAAAACAAAAATAAGGAAATTTAATCCAATATTTTTTTGGAATATGGTTTTTTACCTTTCACGTTGTTCATAGTCACAATTATTTTGATCGAGTACTTCTCTTATCTTTTGCATTATTTGATCGGGCATTAGAGGCGATGTGGTTTTCATCGACCAGGTGAATCGCAGAACTCTGGGCTTAGCGGATTCTTCGGTACTTGAGTTGCTGCTAAAATTTTTTGTAAAACAAATCAAAATAAGCATGTATGTGGTTGATGTGGTTGTTTGGTTTTTTTGGTTGCAAATCGAAAAAATTTCGCATTTTGATGTCATCAATTTATAAAATCGGCATTGGCATTAAAAATAAATGAAAATTTCAAAGTGATTTTTCATAGTCTAGTTTTAATATAAAAAGTTCGCCTTTGTGAAATTATTTAATATTAACTATAATTTTGAGTTTTTATTTATTTTTGTTTTGTTTTTATTTTTCAGATATTAACATAGCCATATGTATGTATTATTTTGACTTTATATCCAATTTTCATAATTCATTGGTATTTAGTTTAGTCTTTCCTTTATTTACAGTGTATTATTTTGGGTTAGTTGGAATATTCGATGATACATGATTGTGTTGTGATGTGATGTGAGATGATGATATTAGAGATAGTGAATTTTGAAATATAGTGCAAGAGTTCTTATTACACGAATAGTGATATACGAATAACATTGATATCCAAATTTGAAAATTTATATCAAAGAATTGCATTAACTTACATATCATAAAAAAGCAAATTAAATATATAATAAAAATATATATATTTGAATTCACATCACTTTAATAGATCACCCCTTTGTAATAGGCTTGAGTCCAAGTGTTTTTCAAACGTTTTTCTTATGCAAAATAATATGTATACGTATAAGAAAATTGCAGTATACGTATAAGAAAATTGCAGTATTGCATCAATATGTGTTCGAAAAAAAAAACAATACAAAATTTTCCCATTTATACTTAGCGAAAATTTTCCAAATTTGGATATCACTGCGGTTTCTGTGTCTGTGTGTATATTTTAACCTGTATGTGTGTGTGCATATTTATATTTTTTAATATACAATAATTTTATATTAAAATATTTTTTTTTGTTTTTTAATAACCTATGCCGTGATGAAATATACAAAATTCATAAAAACTTCACTTGAATACAATGACACACATAAAATTAATGGAATTTTCACATCGGGCAGATATAAAAGCTAATGCACATTCCAGAAATAGTAGTCGTAACTCTATAATACACAGAAAAAAATATTAACAAAATTTTTCCAATTAAAATTTAAAAAAAAAATCAATTAGAAAAAAATTAATTGATTCAAAATTTTTTTTTTATAATTGACTCTGGTGATTCATACTATAATTTATGTGATTAAAGCAAGTTCAATTAAAAATCACTTGGATCAATTAATTTCGTAGTTGAAGATAAAAATATTTTGTTTCTAAAAAAAAAATATTACCTAAATTTTCCTAATTAAAATTTTAATTGAATTTTAAAAGAATTTTTCAATTACAAAAAAATTAATTGATTCAAAATATGTTTATTGTAATTGGATCGGTTAAAATTTTTAATTGAGACCAATGATTCATTCTATAATTTCTATGATTAAAGAAATTTCAATTAAAAATCAATGTTATCAATTAACTTCGTGTTTGAAGAAAAAAAGAGTTAAAAAAATAGCACCAAAATTTTTCCAACTAAAATTTTAATTGAATTTTAAAAAAATTCAATTAGAAAAAAATTGATTCAAAAAAATCTTGGATGGGTTAATTTTTTTAATTGACACTAATGATTCATACTATAATTTCTATGATTAAAGAACTTAAAAAAAACAATTGGATCAATTTATTCTTCTAACACGAAATTAATTGATCCAATTGCTTTTTAATTTAAATTTCTTTAATCATAGAAATTAAGTTAAGAATGTTTTTTTTTTTTAATATTTTTCCAATTAATATTTTAATTGAATTTTAAAGAATTTTTCAATTACAAAAAACAATAATTGATTCAAAACAATTTTTATTGTAATTGGATGGGTTAATTTTTTTAATTGACACTAATAATTCATACTATAATTTCTATGATTAAAGAAATTTAAATTAAAAAGCAATTGAATCAATTAATTTCGTGTTTGAAGATGAAAATGAAAAAAATATTACCAAAATTTTTCCAATTAACATTTTAATTGAATTTAAAAAAAATATTAAATTAAAAAAAAATAATTGATTAAAAAATTATTAGTTTTCTTTTTCGAGTTTGAAGAAAAAAAGGTTTTTTTTTTGAAAAATAAAATAGCAGCAACATTTTTCCAACTAAAATTTTAATTGAATTTTAAAAAAATTCAATTAGAAAAAAATTGATTAAAAAAAATCTTGGATGGGTTGATTTTTTTAATTGACACTAATAATTCATACTATAATTTCTATGATTAAAGAAATTAAAAAAAAAAAAACAATTAAATCAATTTATTTCGTATTTGAAGTTAAGAATGTTTTTTTTTTTTCTTAAATATCACCAAAATTTTTCCAATTAATATTTAAATTGAATTTTAAAGAATTTTTCAATTACAAAAAACAATAATTGATTCAAAACAATTTTTATTGTAATTGGATGGGTTATTTTTTTTTTTAATTGACACTATTAATTCATACTATAATTTCTATGATTAAAGAAATTTAAATTAAAAAGCAATTGAATCAATTAATTTCGTATTTGAAGATAAAAATATAAAAATGAAAAAAATATATATATTACCAAAATTTTTCCAATTAAAATTTTAATTGAATATAAAAAAATATTAAATTAGAAAAAAATAATTGATTAAAAAATTATTAGTTTTCTTTTTCTTGTTTGAAGAAAAAAAGTTTTTTTTTTGAAAAATAAAATAGCACCAAAATTTTTCCAACCAAAATTTTTTGAATTTTAAAAAAATTCAATTAGAAAAAAAAATTGATTCAAAAAAATCTTGGATGGGTTAATTTTTTTAATTGACACTAATGTTTCATACTATAATTTCTATGATTAAAGAAATTAAAAAAAAAAACAATTGGATCAATTTATTTCGTATTTGAAGTTAAGAATGTTTTTTTAATAGCACCAAAATTTTCCAATCAATATTTTAATTGAATTTTAAAGAATTTTTCAATTACAAAAAACAATAATTGATACAAAAAAAGTTTTATTGTAATTGGATGGGTTATTTTTTTTTTAATTGACACTAATAATTCATACTATAATTTCTATGATTAAAGAAATTTGAATTAAAAAGCAATTGAATCAATTAATTTCGTGTTTGAAGATAAAAATATAATAATAAAAAAATATTACCAAAATTTTTCCAATTAAAATTTTAATTGAATTTAAAAAAATATTAAATTATTATTAAAATATTAAATTATTTGATTAAAAAATTATTAGTTTTCTTTTTATTCCACCTTTATCAATATATCAGGCATCTTTATTAATCATTACATTATAGATTAAAAAATGTTTATTGTAATTTGATTGGTTAATTTTTTTAATTGACACTGGTGATTCAAACTATAATTTCTGTTATTAAAGAAATTTCAATTAAAAATCAATCGAATCAAGTAATTTCATGTTTGAGTATAAAAATATTTTTTTCTGTGTATATATTACAGTGGTGGCCATAAATGTGGCCATGAATTAGAAAACTAAAATCCTCAGAAAATATAGTTAACAACTGTTCTAATTAATTTTCTTAGAAAAAATTATACGGATGAATTTAATTTAATTTTTTTTTTTTGCCACCACTGTATGTCTGCCTACCAATACAGAATCACATTAGGACTGTTTATTACTGGATGCATTATTTGTTTGGGCTATCCAGAGCATCGTTGCACTGTGTTCTATTTGGAATATCTCACTTCAAAATGAATTGATGTTGCCAGATTGAATTTTGATAAAGTGACGTTTACTCGATTGCCAGTATCAATTTATTGTGATTAATTTGTCAAATAATATGAAATTAGAAGTGGTAAAATATCATAAGTAATCACAGCAAGAAATATTTATTACTATTTGAGCATTTCATATATTACAAATGTTTTCTGCGATTGTTTTTAAACAACTGATGTTTAATATTTGGAGATGCCCTGGATAAACGAGTGCTCTGTTTCCTATTAGTCCAGCCCTATTATTAGTTGATGTAGCCCTGGATTTCCCATCCTCTGGTTATCTGTTAAAGTTATATTTTACTATGGCACATTCAAAGCTCAATAAAAAACATGTAATTTTTTTTATATTAAGGCCGGTACTATGTTCATTCTTGCGAAAAATTTTTATGGAAACCATTATTTCGCACATAGAAAGCGGCGTTTTTTTAGGTAGCTTGGAGCGCTATTTTACAGGGAGCGATATTGGATTAAGTTGGTGGTTGTTGCTTGTTTTTACAAAATAACATTTTATTTTTCCTTGGGCAATTGATCTGCTATTCCTTTGATCCTTTGTATAGTTTCGGAACAAAAATATGGTCCGTGTTTGATTTATAAACCCGCACAAATAGTTTTTAATAAATAAATTATTTCTTAATTCACATTGCAAATGGCGCCGTGCTATAAACGTCAGTTTTTCAACACGAAAAAACAAAGTATCACAAATGGAAAAAATTTCGCAAATTTTTCGCATTTTTTGATTTTGTATGGAGTTTCAACGCGAAAACCGAACAGAGTACCGGCCTTTATTTGAAGATAAGAAATTACCACGTGGCAAAGCAATAATGGAGGGTTAAAAAAAAATTATTCAATGGCAACACTATATCGCGAATTTTAAGCTTTCCATAAGAAACACACGTTAATAAGTATTGGCCTGCTAACAGTCCCGTAGGTTGACGATAAATCAGAGAGAATAAAAAGACAAGAGAACGAAACTGTGAAACTGCATCAGTAGGTGGCAGTCATGAGGAAAATTTCTCTATTATGCAGTTTTTGTCGGTGCTTCTCTCAAATATCTTACAGTTTGCGTCGGCGTCATCCAGTTCAGTTCTCTGCCGGCTTTACGAAACGTAAGGAAAATAGGATTTAGAACCTACTTTGTTGTAACAATTGTTCTGTTTTATAAATGTTTTCATTCCATAAATTTTTTTGGCAGACAATTTGAAATTATGACTGCCGATGACTTAATAAATAATTTATCACAACAGCGCTTCGACCACAACGTCGGTAATACCAAAGCTGCAGGCATTGTGTGACATCTATATGGTTTACATTTGTTTTTTTTTTTTTTTTTTTTGTAGAAGAGCGCTTTTCGTTCTCTTGTGTTTTTATTCTCTCTGGATAAATAACATATTGGTGTTGTCACTGATTCCCATCTTTTTAACCCTTTGAATACCGATGTCCACTACAGAGGACATTCAAATATGACCCCATAATCTAACTTCTCCCCTCAGTTTCGATTTATTTCTCAATGTTAATTTAAGGTGTTATCTAAATATGCAGTAAATAATTTCCATATTGTTGGGTACTAAGATCAGTTTTATCATTGTACCACTTTAGTTGCAAATTTCCCACATTTTTTCAAGTGGTGATATTTTTGTGCCACTACATGATTTTTACATTTTAGTGGCAATTTTTAAATTTTAGTGACATTTTTTTTTTGTGTATTCTGATTTGGGATCAATCAAAATACACAAAATCCCGGTGTCTAAACAAATAATCGAGTCGAATATAATCACCCGTATTTTCATCTTTCGCCACTAATTGGTATTCCGTTCGTCGATATGTATATTCTGCTATCGACGAAAATCGGTAATCATGGTGTCGCTTTTTGTCGCCAATATCGTCGCTTTTTGTCGCCGTTAAATTTACCAGCGACGAATTTAATGATTAATTTTTGAAGATGTTTTTTAGACTTTATTAATCGAATAATTGAAAAATAAATTTAATAAATGGAAATTGGTAAGAGGTAAAGTGACTAATCTTCAACATTCACAAAAAACATGGGACAAAAAAGAACTAGAGATCAGCCATTAGATGAGCTAGAATGACTCCAACGATTTAAAACCGGTTGGAACAAATGGTTTGTAGTTTAATGCCTTTGAACTTCAGAGACAAATTGTAACAAATGGTAGAAAAGCTGTAACTATTATTAAAAAAAAATCTATATTGTTCAAGTATTTATTCCTGCTTCCACTCTTTGAGGAACTCATGTTCTGAGCTGACCACGATCACAAATCTATTGATTTAAAAATGCGCTATTTATACCAAATTGATCTGTATATATTTATAGTAGTTATGGTCATCACATTCACATCATAGAAAAGAAAACTGCACAATTAAAGTAAACGTGTTGATTTTTCCATTTATTTTTAATAGAAACCCTTCAAGGCCAATGTATGTATTTCATTTAGCACCAAACTTAGATAATATAAATCATTTCCCGAGTCAAATTTATCATTTATTATTTTTAATAGCAAATAATTAAAATTCAGTTTTGCACATCAGCTGATTGTTTTCTTCCACGATGATCCTTGTGCCATTGATCTCAGCGTCGTCGCCATTTTTATAGTTTTGGAAGCTTTTACTGTCCTTGAATATATATCCACATTTTTTTTTCGCGTCAAATTAAATATTTTTTCTTGATTTGCCGACATAGAATTGCGTCAGAAATAAAAATATTTTAAACCGAAAAAAATTAAAATTCTTTTTTTGCGCATCAGCTGATTGTTTTCTAGTGATATCGGCCTTTTATTGCCGAGTATTGTAATTGGTACAAAAAGTAATCGTCGTCTCGCCGTCGCCACTTCACAGAATTACCAAATGAATGACGAGACGACTTAAAAGCGACAGACGACAAAAAGCGACGGCGGAGGGCGACTTCAGGAATAAGGGTGAATATATATGCGGGCACTTTTTCTCTTTTACCATAATGCCCTGCGTCGACATGTGTATCGCCTAAAAGTATGCAAATAATTCTTTTTTATAGTAGATAACCGGGATAATGGCCTGAATATTAAATTTGAAGATATGGTTTTCAAAGAAATCGAGATAAAATTAAATGAAAAATGAAACAATAATATAAATATATTTTTATGAGGTTCTTTTTGAATCCGAAAGTAGTGCAAATTTGGCTCAGAAACAATGAATTTTACATGAAAAAAATATTTATTTTTTCGATTTTTATATCTACACATAAAATATATTTTTTTGTGTTCCATCCAGGGATCCACCGTGGAGCAATGGTTAGCATGCCCGCCTTGCATACACAAGGTCGTGGGTTCGATTCCTGCTTCGACCGAATAACAAAAAGTTTTTCAGCGGTGTATTATCCCACCTCAGTAATGCTGGTGACCAGGTTTGCCATTTTGGTCCGATTCGACCAAAATTGGTCCAAAAAATTATTAAATTTTAAATTTGGTCCAATGGTCGGACCAAATGAAATTTGGTTGATTTTGGTCCATTTTCGTCAAATCGGTATTTTTCAAAATTTTCTATGGAAATAAAAATTTGACAAACATTTCTATAGAAATAAACTTTAAAAAAATTTTGTATAGATATAAAATTATGCCAAAAATTTGTAAAAAATTTATGTAGAAATAAAATTTTGCGATAAGTTTCTATAGAAATAAAAGCTTGACAAAATTTTCTTTAGAAATAAAATTTTGGCTAAATTTTCTATAAAAATAAAATCTTGGCTAAATTTTCTATAGAAATAGAACATTGATAAAATTTCCTAAAGAAATGAAATTTTGACAAAATTTTCTATAGAAATAAAATTTGGACAACATTTTCTATAGAAATTAAATTTTGACAAAATTTTCTATAGAAATACAATTTGGACAAAATTTTCTATAGAAATGAAATTTTGACATAATTTTCTATAGAAATAAAATTTGGACAAAATTTTCTATAGAAATAAATTTTTAACAAAATTTTCTATAGAAATAAAATTTGGACAAAATTTTCTATAGAAATACATTTTTGACAAAATTTTCTATAGAAATAAATTTTTGACAAAACTTTCTATAGAAATAAAATTTGGACAAAATTTTCTATAGAAATAAAATTTGGACAAAATTTTCTATAGAAATAAATTTTTAACAAAATTTTCTATAGAAATAAAATTTGGACAAAAATTTTTATAGAAATAAAATTTGTACAAAAATAAATTTTTGGCAGAATTTTCTATAGAAATAAACTTTTGACAAAAAAATTTTATAGAAATAAATAGAAATAGAAATTTTTCATAGAACTAAAAATTTGACAAAATTTTTTATAGAAGTAAAATTTTGGAAAAAAATTAACTTTTAAATTATATTAATTTAATTTGGAAAAATGGTCCGCTGGTACGAATTTTGGTCCCATTGTGGAAAAATGTTGGTCCAATATAAAAATACAATGTGGCAACGCTGCTGGTGACATTTCTGAGGGTTTCAAAGCTTCTCTAAGTGGTTTCACTGCCATGTGGAACGCCTTTCGGACTCGGCTATGAAAAGGAGGTCCCTTGCCATTGAGCTTAACATGGAATCGGACAGCACTCAGTGATAAGAGAAAAGTTCACCAATGTGGTATCACAATGGACTGAATAGTCTAAGTGAGCCTGATACATCGGGCTGCAACCTAACCTAACTTGTCACGAAATTAATTGATCCAATTAATTTTTAATTGAAATGTCTTCAATCACAGAAATGATAGTATCAATTAAAAAATTAATTGATAATCATATTTTTTTTTGTTTCAATTAAATAAAAATTATTTAATTTAATATTTTTTAAAACTTAATTTAATACTTTTTAAAACTCTTTAATTGGACAAATTTTCTTGAATTTTTTTTTTTTTGTATACATAAAGACGTTTTGAATAATACTAGCAAATTCCATGTCTACCGAGAAGTGGAACGGCACACTTTTCACATATTTACTGGGTTTTATATAGTGCATAATTTTAATTTATTTGAAAGTATGCGTAAAACATTGGACTTTTACATATATAACCTCAAAAGAAATTCTTGTTAAGCGGAAATTCTGTCCATCTCTAGAAGGACAGTTTTGGATGTACATTAAAAGTAATGATTGCCAATTTTTTTGTGTTGGGTGAAATTCCATTTTTAATGTGCGCGTTAGAATTGTTGTTGTATCCTGGAAACCAGTTTCTGTAAGTTGTCACATGTTGTAGTTGACTGTAGAAACAATAAGCATTGTTCTAACAAATTAGCTTTCTAAAAATAAATTTCGTGTTGTTGCATTACTATGTAACAAAACGAAATAAAAATAAGATTAAGGGACTTGTAAGTTATATGAAAAGATGATGTACAGTGGGAGAAAACATGATTCAATTTGTAAGAGGAAATTTCCCAAATGTTTTCTCCATAAGGAGTTAGCATAAAGGGCCCAAAATTGAGTTATCTCTCCCAGCCAGATCTATACTAAAGGCTGTGGAAAGGTTCATTCGCCCGAACCGAAACATGTACAGTCCAGGCGTGTATAGATTTGTATCTGGCGTTTTCTTTTCAATGGCTTTATTAACCATGTTCCTTAATCTATATCTGTCCATAAAGCTCGAAAAATAATTGTATAATTAGATATAATGCATTTGGACGTCAATTGCCTGTTTCGGTATCAGGCTAACATGAAATGAAATTCCATTTTTGTTTGTGAACTTCCAATTTTTATTTTGCTAGGCGGGTTATTTTATATTTTTTTTAATAAAACGACAGCAATAAGAAATTACATGTTTTTATTGAACTAGAAAGTGGACTATTAAACGAATGGTTTCTAAATATCGGTTCCCTTTAAAGCCGCCTAATATTAGTAGAATTTCAGCTCTTTCATATCCTTACGTTACCACTTTATCTCATAAGTTTCCCAAGGGATATCTAAATGGCATCTAGACTCAATAAAAACATATACCCAAACGATATGATTTTTATTTTAACATAAACCTTGTTTTCTATGTATTTTTGGTAAAAAAAAATAAAAAAAAAATTCCCTTGAAATAATTAATATTGCATTTCAATTCATATAAATTTGTTTTTAGTGTTTTTTTAATGTTATTGATGTTTGAGTTTTAATTTTAAACTATTTAGAGAAATATGTATGATGATAAGTTAATACGTTACATGACTTTTGAAAAGAATAAGACTACTGGCACATTGGACAAATATTTGATGGGAAAAGTTTTTGGCCCAGGTTAAGTGATATACAAAATATAAAAATTGGTATATTTGGTAATAAAAAATTTTTTGTTTTTTTTTTTAAGTTTTTTAAGTTAAACCAAATATTTGTCCATTGTGATTGTACCCTAAGAAAAAAATTCTCCACTCCATAGGAAATAATTAAGAAATATTTTAATTTGTTTTGTATATATTTTCCATTTATTATCTCTTTTTTTAATATATATTTATTTTAGTTATGCTTTGTAAGTTAGGTATGTTTTTTTTTTTTTTTAACTTAACTTATATCTGTATGATTTTACTTAGATTTGTAACAATCGCTCTTGTTGCTTAAATTTTTTGTTTGTTTAGAACCACACCAAAAGTGAGTTAGTTTTATGTATTATATTTTTTGTATTATTTTTTTTTTTCTTTTCAAATTAACTGTGATAGATGTAAAATGTGACTTCTTTCTCCTCCCTGTGTAAGCCAGCATGTGGGGCCAATTAATTAATCATCGTTGTTATTTGTTGTTGTTATTGTTATGAGAGAAAAATGTTAAGTCGAGTTTTATATGATTTAAAAAAATGTTTAGTTTTTGTGTGAGTTTTTTTTTTGATGGCATGCACTGCTAGCTAACCTCTCAATATGAATAAATTTATTTTTCATACATTTTTTTTTCTTCTGTTTAACATATGAAATTGTCCTTGGGACTACTTCAAGTAGGCATGATTATTTTTGGAAATAAATTAAAAATGAAATAAGAAAAAGAAATAAACAAATTGACCAAATATATTATATTGTATGTGTGTATTTATATGTATATCTATTAACAATTTCGTTTTATAAATTAAACATTTCTTTATCATTATATGCTATTCATTTTCCTTCTTCTTTTTTTTTTTTTTTTGCTTGTGAAAACTATTTTTATTATTTATTTATAAGTTTTTCTTGCAAGTCTATTTCTTTTTTTGTTTGTTTGTTTGTTTTTTTTTTAACAACTATTTTTTGTTTTGAGGTGTTTAGGAATAAAATTTATCTATTTTATTTTATTACAAATTATAAACTAATAAAAATTAAATTTAAAGGAAGATAATTTAAAAGTAGTTCGGCTAATAAAAACTATTTTTTGTTTTATCATTGTATCATTAAATAATTAGAATAATATATGTGTAGTAAATATGTATGTAGTAGTATTTGTGTAAGACAATAGAAGTATGCAAATTCCATATTCCCTCGAGTAATAAAATTTGAAAAAGAATTCAATTATAATAGTTTTAAAACAAACTTATTTTCCAATAAAAGAAAGAGACAAAGGCTAATATAAGAAATAAAAAATTATAAACAGAAATTTGTAGTAGGTTTAATTTTTTTGAAAAATATTAACATAATTTAACCTTTTTTTTTGAATATGGCCTTAAAGTAAAATCATAATAATTTTATTTTATGATTGAAATACTTTTAGGGTCAGTTTCTCAATGTCTTGTTATTATTTATCGTGTCGATAAAACAGCTGATCCCATACAAAAATTTTACTAACCGGAGGTATGTATTTGTAGAAATTTGTAGTAGGTTTAATTTTTTTAAAAAATATTAATATAATTTAACCTTTTTTGAATATGGCCTTAAATTAAAATTAAAATAAAACCATAGTCATTTTATTTTATGATTGAAATACTTTTAATGTATTTGTAGAAATTTGTAGTAGGTTTAATTTTTTGAAAAATAGTAACATAATTTAACCTTTTTTTGCATATGGCCTTAAGGTGAGTACTAAGTTCGAGTTTAGAGGCCAACGTGAAAACTAAATCAGTAAAAAAGGTATAACATTATACATATTTGTTGTAAATTTTATTATAACTTTATGGGGAATAGCCCAAAGCAAATTTTCACAAAGCTTGTATTCCCGAAAAAGGATTATTAAAGAAAAGTACACCCATGTTCCGATATCCACTTCAATTCCACTTCCATTATTCACATCAAATCCACGAACGTGAAAATTTGGTGTTCTTAATTCCACGTTCTTTTTTGAACATTTCTGTAACCAACTGGGTTGCACAAATCACCCAAAAATTCACTAAGGCGGAAATCAAAATAAGTGGAATCAATAGACTTATTATAATTTATTATTTTTTTAATTAAAAATGACGCAGTTTTAATAAAACTCATTTATTAAATATAAAACATTTCAAATTTTTTACGCGAGTACTTTTTTTAACCGGAAATACACCCATCGTGGACATAATTCAACTTTCACCAAGACTTTTGCAAGTGAATTGATTTCACGAAAATTCCGGTGAAAGTGGATTGTAGGACACGAAAATCGTGGAATTGATTCATATTCACCTGGAAGTGGATTTGGGAACGTGGGCAGTAATCGTGGAAAATTGAAGATTTTAGCGGCTAAACTCGAACTTAATACCCACCTTTAAAGCAAAATCAAAATAAAATCATAATAATTTTATTTTATGATTGAAATACTTTTAATTGCCGCTGGCCATTAATTATTTGTGGTCAGGAATAAGTCCTCAAATAATAACTACGATATTTAATGCTGCAATATTGTTTGTTTGTGTGTTGTGCTTTTGGGCCTTTTGGAATTTGCTAACGCTCTCCTAATTGCAACACTGGAAGTGTCTAATGGATGTAGGTGGTTGCCAACACACACACACACAAAAATGTTTCCGATTCCATCACGAAATTAATTGGTCCAATTAATTTTTTAATTGAAATATCTTCATTCACAAAAATGAGAGTATAAAATCACAGTTTTAATTGGACATAATAAAAAACGTGATTAAAAAAAAATTAATTGATTTTATTAGCAATTAAATTACATTATTTTTTTAAATAATTAAATAAAAAATTAATTTTTTAATTGAATCAATTAAAAATGTAGTTTGTGTTGATGGGAAAACTCGATTAATCTTTTAATTAAAAACAGAACTATTTTCATTTATACTCACAAAAAAATTCTGATTCAATCGCGAAATTAATTGATGCAGTTGAAATGTCTACAATGATGGTATCAATTAAAAAATTAATTGAAAGTCAATTAAAAAATTAATTGAAAGTCAATTAAAAAATTAATTGATTCAATTAAAAAAATTAATTGATACTATTAATTTTTGCAATTGATTTTTTCAATTAAAAATTTGTTCAATAAATTAAAATTTTAATTGAATATTTTTTAAAACTCAATAAAGACTTTAATTGGAAAAATTTTAGTGTACATTTTTTCTGTGTACTTTCTTAATTTTCTTAGTTTGTTTTTAGTTTGATTAAAATCGGCTTTTGCGAAATAAATTTTTAATTAAAAATTAAAAAAAAAAATTGCCATCACTTTTTGTATCTTAAGGCCGGTACTATGTTCATTCTTGCGAAAATTTTTTATAGAAACCATTATTTCACACATAGAAAGCGGTGTTTATTTAGGTAACATGGAGCGATATTGAATTAAGGGCCTTTTCGGAAATGCAGTGTTGCGCTGCAACTGCTGCGCATCACATTCATAATTGCAACATCCGGCAACACTGTAAGCGTCATATGTTCTAAAATGCAACAATGTAGCATGTGTTGCGCAAACGTAATAAAAAACACGCAGTATAAAAATGGCTGATGCAGAGAACGAGTAAGTATTAAAATTTTCAATTTAGTTTTTTTGTTTTTAATTATTATATTATATGTTTATAATATTTTTATTATATTTTCATAATTTTTTAGGGTAGAGGTTGATTCCAAGACAACTAAATTAATAGTAAGAGCACATTTGGATATGGAGGGCGACTTTGCGTCAGGCCGAAAAAAAATCTGTGTTATGGAGCAAAGTGGTCGACAAAATTAAGGAAAATAAACCTGATTTCACGCTCGCTCACGAAGGAGCAGACAAATAGGAAATTTATAAATATGCAAACGACCTATAAAAGAATAAAAAAGAGAAACAAGGAGACTGGAGTATTAAATTTCGCTTTTTATACTTTAGATATCTTTTTTTTCTGTAAATAACATAGATTTGACCCATTTGAAGAGTGATCTAATTCACAAATAAAATGTATTATATACTTTTCCATTTGTGGTGTTTTTGCGTTCTATATTGCAAACAAAATATGCAACAAAAAAGCAGCTGCAACAGCTGATCGGCAACAGCTGCGCAACAAAATCAATGTTGCGCAGCAGTTGCAGCTCAACACTGCGTTTCCGAAAAGGCCCTCGTTGGTTGGTGGTTGCTGCTTGCTATTACAAAATTAACATTTTATTTTTCCTTTGGCAATTGGTCTGCTACTCCTTTGAACCTTTTTATATTTTCGGAACAAAAATATGATCCGAGTTTGCGTTATAAAACCACACAAATAGTTTTAATAAATAAATTATTTATTAATTCACATTGCGCAAATGGCGCCATGCTATAAACGTCAGTTTTTCAACTCGAAAAAACAAAGTACCACAAATGGAAAAAATTCGCTAGTTTTTCGCTTTTTTGGTTTTATATAGAGTTTCAACACGAAAACCGAGCAGAGTACCGGCATTTAGTCTTCCGATTTTGATTAAAAAGTCAAGTGTATCAATTAATTTTTTAATTAAAAATTTAAAAATTTCAATCATTGACTTAATTAACTTAATGTTTCTTTTATTTATTAATTTAAGTTAATTGTATCAATTAACTTATGTTGGTGATATTTTTTCTGTAAATTAAAAATTTGAGTAAAAATTCTTCGAGTAATTAATTTCGGTTTTTATACATAAATGTCGAAGTTTTCATATTCGAAACGAATGCTTTTGTTTGACTAGGTTGTCCAAAACATATTAATTTATAATGAAAAATTACCTGTTTTTTTTTTGGTAATTCAATCGAACGAAAAAAAGCTTTCGTTTTGGATATGTGAAATTGGTTGTAAATCATTTTTTTTTCTGTAAATAATACAGCTTTGACTCGCTTGGAGATTTAGATGATTAACGAATTAAATTTATTGTATATTCATCTGCAATAGCAGACCTACAAGAGGTTCGCATCATTTGCATTTCCCAGCAAAAAAGCGTAGCCACGAAAATATTCTTCTTGTATCCGAAAGTGGCCGAAAATTGGCTTAGAAGCTTGTCATAGAGCGGAAGAAATTTGTATTTTAACATGTTTACCCATTTTAATCAGTGTTTAAAAAAAAAATATTTTATTTAAATTTATTTATTTTTTTTTTTTTTGTTTTTATTTAAATCTGTAAGAACATGGATTTTGCATACTTTAAATATGTGTGTTTATATGTGTATGATTTTTTATTATTTTTTTTTTCTAAATATATAATTCTGATTTTAATGTGCATTTTCACCTTCGTATTATTGTTATTTAAACAACAACAACAAAAAAATCACAAATATTCTTATTAACAACAATTTTAGGTTAGGATCAACAAAGAGTCCCACCACAATTTATTGATATTTCTATAAAAAAAATTGCATCTTATTAAATACACACATGTGTTACATGGGAAAAATTATATAAACAATAATATAGCCTGATGTGAACATGGAAGCTAACGAACATTATGGAATTTTTTAATATATTTAACCAATAATAGTAATAATAACAATGTAGCAATTTGTTAGTAGTACTTTATTATTTTTTTTTTTTCTTTTTTATTAAAGCGTTTTATTGTAGGTAGTAGTGTTTTTTTTTCGGTGTGTGTGTTCTGTATTAAAAGAAAAGGGCGGATTGGAGTTTTGTTTTTATTTTTGGAAATCATAATAAATTCACATTTTTTGCTATACAACATAATTGTTTTCACCCTGATGTCCATCGTAATGATTTTCTAGAAGTTTTCTGAATGGGGGAAGTATCCCCTCAAATTAGGAAAAATTTTGCTAAAATATATAACATTTAAAAATATAGTATTGCCCTGTCTTTTTTATGTTCGGATATTTTAACATTAAATGGATTTTTATAAAACGTTTCTCATTCTTCGATAAATTTTAAAAGGTCTATAACTCTGGAAATTTATTTATTTTTATTTAATTTCAAGTAAACTTAAAAAATTATAATAAAAACAAATAAATGAAACATATTTAAATGTGAAATTGAGTATTTTTTTTATTAACTCAATTTTGAAAATTTCATTGAGATTTATATTTCTAATGGCCGGGATCTCATCCTCGGACTAGTACTTCACCGGGAGGTAATCCAGATTTTTGTATGCAATCAACTGATTTATTTTAAATCAATGGTATTCGCCGGAGTCAATATATTTAGAAAAATTTTCTTGATGTTTACAATTCCAATGGTCAGGGGGGTTACTCTGTATTGCGATGCGTAAGAAAAATTGTCGCGAATCGAGTAATTGGTACTCAGTAATTCGTTTTCGTATCTACCTTGCGCATCTAGTTTTCGCAAATCTGGCATCACCGCACTCTATAATGCGAAAGCGTATGTCAAACTCGTTCGTTGATCGCAAAAATCGTGCGCAAACAAAATAGCAATCGCAAAGTAACAAATATGTAAGTAAGCACAATTAAATTTTTATATTTGTATCTAAATTGTTTATTGTTTTAGGGAAAAACCAAAAAAGTTACAGACACAGCAACGTCAGTTCCAAACTTTGGTAGACTTTATGGTCTCTTCCGCAGTTACCTCAAATTGTATGTGCTTGGGACAAAGTATTCGTTCAATCACCTCGCAAACTTCTTTTAAGCAGCGCGACATAGATTGCTCTGATAGTCCTAAAAGATGGTCTTGGCCGATTTGTAGATAACCACCTTGTCCAAGCAATTTCAAAGCAGCGGCCACTTTTATTGGAGTTGGAATGGCTGTGGATTTATTTGGAACGACGAGGTCGTCTTTAATAGCGTTTAATACATACATAAACGCATCTTTATTAAGACGAAATCTATAAAAATGAAATATTCGAAAACGTTTGTCACATAATTTGAGTTTCCATTTTCTTACCCGTGGTCACTTAGGGAGAGTATATTTGACCGATCTCGCAAAATTCTTCTTGTAATTCGTTCATGTTAATTTTCTTCAAACCATAACGCTATCGAATCCATAATTATTACTTTTTTGTTATAAACGATTAGCAAGTTTTAAAAGAACACGCACCGAACGGAAGATTGTTTAAAATGTTTTTATTTACAATTTTTTGACATTTCTTTTTATCATTTTCGTTATTGTTTACATTGTGCAGCCAGCGTTGTCATATTTTCGCTTTATTTTGCTAAAGCGTTACCATATTTTCAGTTTACTTTGCGAAAGCGTTTGCGCAAGTGATACAGAGTACCGAATTGTACTCTTAACGCATTTAACTATCGCATCGCATTTGCTTTCGTATCGCAATACAGAGTAACCCCCCAGATTATAATCCTCCGGTTGGTACATAACCGGAGGATGAATAATAAATAAATGTTTATATGCAATCACCTGATTATATAATAAAATGGCATTGAGAAACCGGCTCTAACGACAATTTTCATGTAGGTTAGGTTAGGTTAGGTTAGGTGGCAGTCCGATGTATCAGGCTCACTTATGGCGATTTCGATTGGAAAAAAAGGTGCAACATTCTCGAAGTGATTGCAACATATCAAGGACACTGTCATAGATTTTGGATCCTTTATACCTCACAATATTATAAATGTCAATTAGGGAAAAAGTAGTGTAACACCAAGGCAACATATTTTTTGCCAATCGAAAACGCCCTTAGACTATTCAGTCCATTGTGATACCACATTGGTGAACTTCTCTCTTATCACTGAGTGCTGCCCGATTCCTTGTTAAGCTCAATGACAAGGGACCTCCTTTTTATAGCCGAGTCCGAACGGCGTTCCACATTGCAGTGAAACCACTTAGAGAAGCTTTGAAACTCTCAGAAATGTCACCAGCATTACTGAGGTTCATGTAACTCCGTTAGATTTTGACTGCCAGTTAAAATAAAATTGTAAAATTAAATTGCAAATAATCTTCTCTCCGGTTCCTGACATATGGAATATATAAGCAAAATGACAGTTATGTCCATACACAAAAAAAAAGTTTTTTTGATTCAATCACGAAATTAATTGATCCAATTAATTGCTTAATTGAAATGTCTTCAATCACAGAAATGATAGTATCAATTAAAAAAATCATTGAAAGTCATTTAAAAATTAATTGAAAGTCAATTAAAAATTAATTGCTACTATTAATTTTTGTGATTGATTTTTGTTTCAATTAAAAAATTTGTTGAATCGATTAAATTTTTAATTGAATATTTTTTAAAACTCAATTAAAATTTTAATTGGAAAAAATTTCGTGAAATTTTTTTTCTGTGTAGGACGGTTTAAAAGTTCGAAATTATTTGATCCAATTAATTGTTTAATTGAAATGTCTTCAATCACAGAAATGATAGTATCAATTAAAAAATTAATTGAAAGTCAATTAAAAATTAATTGATCCAATTAAAAAATTAATTGATAATATTAATTTTTGTGATTGATTTTTGTTTCAATTAAAAAATTTGTTGAATCGATTAAATTTTTAATTGAATATTTTTTAAAACTCAATCAAAATTTTAATTGGAAAAAATTTCGTGAAATTTTTTTTTTTAATTAATTGAAAGTCAATTAAAAATTAATTGATCCAATTAAAAAATTAATTGATACTATTAATTTTTGTGATTGATTTTTGTTTCAATTAAAAAATTTGTTGAATCGATTAAATTTTTAATTGAATATTTTTTAAAACTCAATCAAAATTTTAATTGGAAAAATTTCGTGAATTTTTTTTTTCTGTGTAGGACGGTTTAAAAGTTCGTTATCGAACGTAGCACTAACGGAGCTTCATGAAAATGGGGGCAAGAATTTTAATCGATTTGATGAAAAGTTCATGTGGTGATTACGCGACTTTGCCATGTTTTATTTATAGGATAAGACTATGAACTGCTTTATCGACAGGAAAAATAGAGTTTTTTTAAGATGGAATCCCAATTAATTTTTGGTGTCTGTTTTTGGCGAATATTTTTGTCGCTTTTTTTTGCTGGGCTCTTCACATTTTGATATCAAGTTTTCACTTTCATTTCATGCTTTGTTCCGAAATTAAAAGTCCTTTCCCCCTAAGGTATTTTCTCTGACAGAGAAGATTATCTGTTATCGCATTTATGACGATCTTCAATATTTATTTCCTAAAAAAATCGTTCCTGATTGTAAAAAATCGTTCATTAGTACAGAAAACTATTTTTTCATTTTGGATTTGCTATAAGGATTCGAAGGACGTTTTTGTCCAATTTATGTAAAAATTGTATAAAAACAGATTTCTGCCTTGAGTGATCAAAAAGCCGGGTTTGTTGAAAGTTTTCTCAAATGCGAAATCTTTGTTTTGAACATTTTAAAGCAGATATTTATACAACCCTGGATTTTTCGCAAGAAAAAATAGGCAGGCATATTATTTCGCATGGGTTTGAGACCCTATTTACGGAGATAAGCCTAGTACTAAAATCACGTTTTCGCACGAAAAAATGTTATAGTCCATATACAAAACGTTAGCGCGGAATAAATGCGAAATCTTTGTTTTGAGCATTTTTAAACACATATTTATACAACCCTGGATTTTTCTAGAACTAAGCAATAGATGAAGATATTCGTTTTTCTCATAAACAAACTTAGTACTAAGCATTAAAAAAAACTAACCAATACCAGCGGAGTATCTTTAAACAAATAACCGACATAACCGGTTCAACCGGTTTTCATAAAAACACCTAATTTTGAAAGGAAAATCTAATTAACAAAAATCAACGGAAAAAAATAATTCGATAATTTATTAAAAGTTGGGCACAATGTTTTTTTTTGCACCTATTTCGAAGTGTTTTCATTGCAGTCTATTAAAATACTCTAATTGGCTATTTTACCATGGAAATATAAAAACCTAAAGCCGGTTGTTTACGTAAACCGGACTACTGGTTTTGATCACTCTATTTCCGCCTAGGTTCCACAATCTTGGTGTTTTACTCACCGGAATTTTTATGAAAATTATTAACCAGCAGAAGTCATGGTGAAAATTGGATTACAACCGCGATTAGAAAATTTGAAATGTTCTCTTTATAATACATAAGTTTTATTTAAAAAATATTAAACTTAATTAAAAAAATAGTGAAATAAAAAAGTCTCTAGATTCCATTTAATTTGATTTCAAACCTAGTCAATTTTTATGGTAATTTGTGCAAGCCATCTGATAGCAGAATAGTAGAAAAAAAAACTGCTATTCAGGACCAGAGAATGAAGCCGAACCATTTTTGTCGGCGGAAACTGACACTAAAATTTCGCCTCCTGCGGCGGTGGCTTGACGGCTAAGCCGATATAAATTTGTCTATTCGGCGGCGGACAATTATCCATTATAAAATCAATTTGAACCTATCCGAGTTTTAAAGAGATTAATTGTACAACCAATTTGACAATTTACATTAAAATTTTCTGAGCTAAATTTTTGCAAAATTTTTATAGCAACTTAATAATGATTGATTTTTTTTTTTTGCAAAAATACAACAATTATTAATACATTTTTCATATTTAATATTTTTGAATTAATTGACGGCTAACCGCCTGTTTCTGTATGTCGAACGAGCTCTATCGATGGACTGAAATGCCCGGAAACAGCTGATTTTTGGTTATAAATTCAGCTGTTTGCCTCCATTTCTGTCGATCGATAGAGCTTGTTCGACATACAGAAACAGGCTGTCAATTTGAGTCGAGATGAGTCGACATTTTCGGCGGCGGCGTCTACTGACAAAAACTGGTCGGCGGCGTCTAAAATTGGCGGTGCGACTCGGCGGCTTCATTCTCTGTTCAGGACTTCAAATTTTCATGTTTGTGGATTTTTCGTAATTAGTGGAAATGGAATTGAAATGGATATCCGAACATATGTGGGTGTTTATGTGACTTTTGAAACGTAATTTGAAGTTTTACAGTGTAGAAAATCGAACATATTACTAGCCCTAAAAAAATACTAAACCCGTATCGACAGACGTTTTGGTTGTGTTTTAAACACTTAGTCGCCTGACAAAGGGTGTTTCATATTTGACAATGGGTGATTCAAATTTGTTTCATTTTGTTGCATATCTTCACTTTTTAGGTTTGTTGTTGTTTTTTTTTTTTTTGTATAAGTAAAACAATTTAGTTTAATTTTTTTTATTTTTTGTTACGTTTTTGTTTTTTTCTCTGTTATTTTCTTATTTTGTTGTTTGCTTTTAACCTAATACCAAAAAATTATATAATAATAATAATAGTAATAGTTTTATAATAATAGTTGTAGGTAATAATAATAATAATTAAATTAAATTTCTACATGCTTAAAATTAAGGGTGTATATATATAATATAATAACTGTTTTAGAAATAAAATGGTCACACTGTTTTTCTTTTCTTTAATTTTTCAGTAATTATTTAATTTAAAATAATTTCCTAGATTTACAAAAAAAAAATAAAAAACAATGTCACATTGAAATGTTTGCGGGCGGCGGGGGGAGAAGAAAAATACACGAGTGAGCGCAGTATACAAAGTGACTGAAAAAGCTACATTCAAGTTTTGGGTATGTAGGCGGGGATGGTGTTTGTGGGGAAGTGTTTAGGGGGGTTTTTTGGTGTGTGTAATAAGTGTTTGTTTTTTATTGGCTTTTCACAGACATTCTTAAAGGATTAATTACAATTCCATGTTTTTGTTTTTTTTTGTTTCTTTGTTTCTAATTTCTTCCTTTTTTCATATGCATTATTAGAGCAAATTGTGGTATTATTGGTAAAGATTAAATCCAATTGAGTTTATTTTTTTTATATAGTTTTTGTACACATTACTTATACATATATATTTGTTGTATATAAGTATATATATATAAAAAAGAAAACTATAAGCGGTCTTAAAAAAAAACAAGAAATTAATTGTGTAAAACAATAATGGATTTTTTCTCTTGCATTTTAGTCATTATCAGTATATTTATACATTTCCTTTAAACTATTGAGTTTTTTTCTCTATTTTTCTTTTTAATAAATGATTCTGTTTTTTTTTTTAAATTTTATTTTTCGAATACAACGTTGTAAGCTGCTTGTTTGTGTTTTGTCTCTCTCTCTCTCAATCAATCACTTTCTGATTTTTCACAATGTATCTCTCGCCCTCACCATAGATCACTTTCTCTCTTGTTTCACACATTATGTTTGTTTTTAATTCAATCAGTTCATTCAGTTAACAATTACAATTTTTATTTTATATTTTTTATAGCATTAGTATTTATTTACTGGTTTGGCCTAAAATTAAAGAAAAAAGTAATTATAAAAACAAATTATTCACATTGTAAGAGAAATAATATTTTCAGATATATGTGAGTTTTTTTTTTTTTTTTTTGTAAATATGGAAGTAGTTTTGTTTCTCAATACAAAAAAAAAAGAAAAGTAGAAAACAAATTAATTTTTAAGAAAAATGAATAAAAGTTACAGTTCTTTTTAAAGCTTCGAAAAAAAGTGGGAGAGTAGGTGAAAAGATATGAACAAATTAAATAGAAAAAGAGAGTTTTTATTTGGTGGTGAGATAAAGGTGATAGTATTAAAAAAGAGTATCTTTTTTCTTTCAAATGAGAGTTGAGAGAATTTATTTTCTTTGTTGTTTAGAAAAAGTAACCCATTGGAAACGAAATAGAAGGAAAAATAAGATAAATTAAACACAGACACACACACACCAAGAAAACAATGACAATCAGCATAGAACGAAAGATATTAAGAAAAAATACACACCAAAAGGAGAATCATCATTTGCTTGAAATTAAAACAAAAGGCGGCATTATCAAGTGGCAATATTTGTGAAAATCTTTAATAAGAACTCTCCTCCTCCCTCTGTATATACAGTAAGTATGTGAAACCTATTTTTAGGGGATCACACAACCTAAAGCCTTGTTCTCCATTCTTAAATCAATTATATTTTTGTACTGTTATTTAAGTAAGGATTTTTTTTTCATTCTTGAAGGTCGGTCTATATAGCAACTATATAATAATCGACAGGTTGCAATAAAAATCTTTTTTTGGGAATTTTTGCAAATGGGATAGGACCTTTATCTTTATAGGGCCAATCTTGTATCTCTGCAAATCTGAGTAATATTTTCGTCATAGCTGCGAATAGGCTCATCATCACTATTTTCGGACGAACTTTTCAAAGTTGGGGGCAAAATTTTACTGCAAGCCAGACGGTCATCTAAACGAATATTAATAGGAGAAATATATTTTGGGGATCGGTCTATATAGCACCGACAGTTTTTATGAACCGACAGGTCTATTCACAAAACAGTTCTCTCTTGTAACTTAGCCTGCAAAACTGTGTAAAATTGTCGTCCTATAGTAGATCGGTAGAGATGCTGATAATTCTTCAAATGTTATTCTGACAATAGATCCATGCCCGTCAGAGCTACGAAGGGACTCATCATCCATATTTTCGACCGAACTTCAATGTTATTTTTTCCGTATAAGACTAGTGGTAAAAACTTCTCAAAGTTGGCGACAAAATTGTACGACAAGTCAGACTGCCATCCAAAAGGAATATTAATAGGGAAAAAATATATTTTAGAATCGATCTATATAGCACCAACGGTCTATATGGACAGACAGATTGTAATAAAAATGACTTTTGTGGGTCTATCCACAAAACAGATCTAGCAACTTAGCCTGCCTACAAAAAAAGCAAATCTGGGCAAAATGTTAGCCCTATACTAGGTCAGTAAGAGACATTGAAAGTTCTTCAAATATTATTCTAATAATGGATCGATCCATGCCCGCCGGAGCTGTTCCGGGGTCAATTAACAAAACAATTCTCTCTTGTAACTTAGCCTACCTACAAAAAAAGCAAATCTTGTCAATATTTTCGCCCTATACCCTAATATGGTACCATGCACGCTGCAAAGAGGCTCATTATCTCTATTTTCGGACGAACTTCAATGGTAATAACTTCTATAAGTCGGAGACAATATTTTACGGCAAGACCTCCGGGCTCAATTTTCACTTAAAGTTTGAAGTATTTTATTATTTCTAATATCAGAATTAAATTGAATCTTCGGGTGATCTATAATACAAGAAATAATATTTCATCAAAATTTTCCTATTGGAGACCAAAACCACAAATGTTGTTAATAAAATCGTCCAACTGGAAATGTAAATGCTGCCAATTTATATGTTGCTAACACAAAACACAAAAAAATATTTATTGTCTTCACGAAATTAATTGATCCTATTAATTTTGTATTGAAATGTCTTCAATCATAGAAATGGTAATATCAATTAAAATCAATTAAAAAATTAATTGATTTTTGTGATTGTTTTTTTGTTTCAATTAAAAAAATTGTTGAATCAATTTAATTTTTTAAAACTCAATTAAGACTTTAATTGGAACATTTTTCGTTTTTTCTGTGTATATTTAGAATACTAATAAATTTCAATTACACACAAAAAAAAAATTTTTTCTGATTCAATCACCAAATTAATTGATCCAATTAATTTTTTAATTGAAATGTCTTCAATCACGAAAATGATAGTATCAATCACAGTTTTAATTGGGCATAGAAAAAATTCTTGATCAAAGAATTAATTGATTTTTTCAGCAAATTTCAATTAATTTTTTAATTGATTCAATTAAAAATTTAATTGATGTTGATTGCAAAACTTAATTAATTTATTAATTAAAAAAGGTAACTATTTTTAATTACTTTCTGAATTGACTTAGAGTTTTTATTTGGATTAACAAATCATTGTTTGAAATACATTTTTAATTAAAAATTAAAAAAAAAAATCAGCACTTTTTTTAACTGAATAAGTCTTCCGAATTTGATTAAAAAGTTAATTGTACCAATTAATTTTTTAATTAAAAATTTTAAAATTTTCAATCACTGGCTTAATTAACTTAATGTTTCTATCATGATTAAAAAGTTAATTGTATCAATTAATTTATTAATTGAAAACATTTTCAACTTCAAATAACTTTTTAATTGGAAATATTTTGGTGATATTTTTTTCTGTGTATGATTCCATAATTGTGGTCTTTTATTATTTATCTTTGCTTAATTTTAGAATTTTCCTCTTTGAATTGCACTTTCGCGGGAGTCTGTAATAAAAAAATAATTGTGTTTTCAGAGGTCCTATAATGTTACACAGAAAAAAAAATCACGATTAAAATTTCAAATGAGTTTTAAAAAATATTCAATTAAAAATTTAATTGAGTCAACAAATTTTTTAATTGAAATAAAAATCAATCACAAAAATTAATATTATCAATTAGTTTTTTAATTGGATCAATTAATTATTTAATTGACTTTCAATTTATTTTTTAATTGATACTATAATTTCTGTGATTGAAGACATTTCAATTAAAAAATTAATTGGATCAATTAATTTCATCCAAATATTGCAGACCAAAAACAAAACAAAAACAACGTTCGTCAATAAAATTGTGAAACTCAAAACTTTTGACAGTTAAATGAATAGGCCAATTGAAAGTATTGCCTATTTAATTTTGTCTGCCTACAAAGATGTGATAAAAATCGATGCCATGCATGATAAGATAAAAAATTTATATCGAGTTGAGAGGTAATTTTTCTGCACAGAAAAAAATTTCACGACAATTTTTTTAATTAAAATCTTAATTGAGTTTTAAAAAATATTCAATTAAAAATTTAATTGATTCAACAAATTTTTTAATTGAAATAAAAATCAATCACACAAATTAATAGTATCAATTAAATATTTAATTGGATCAATTAATTTTTTAATTGACTGTCAATTAATTTTTTAATTGATACTATCAATTCGGTGATTGAAGACATTTCAATTAAAAAATTAATTGGATCAATTAATTTCGTGATTGAATCAGAAAAAATTTTTTTGTGTGTGTATGAACAGATATAAGATTAGAATATTGAAATTTAAGGATACAGTTTTCATTCAGCTTGAGGGGCTAACCCTGTCAAATGCTAATAGTGGCGATGTGCTTTTGTAACATTTATAAAATCTTGGTGTCATACTACAAAACCAGAAATGTCTGCGGTCAAGGCCGGTATACACCCCTTGCGAAAAATTTCCTTCCCATAAAAAAAAAAATTGAATATAATTTTTTTTTTTTTATAAAAATTCTTAAAAAATTTTTAAAACTGATTTAAAGAAAACATATTTTCTTTATTGCAGGGCATTCGAGTTTAGAAACAGACAAAATATTTTAGTTTGTGACGGCTTTCCCTTTTTCAGAAGATTTTTTGCCGTTTTACCCTCATTTTCATGAAGCTCCGTTAGCTAACGGACTTTTAAACCGTACTATGGCCATATATGTCATCGTTCCTATATATTTCATATGTCAGTTAGTAATTTAACTGCTGAAAATATTTCAGTTAAATTTAACCGGGGAGAAGATATTTTCAATATACTTTCTGTTAACTTGGAGTTAAAGCCTAATGGAGCTAAATTTTCATGACACCGTTAACCCTTCGTTGCATGACATTGCATATATGATATGTTACCTTTTTGCCTATATGACGCTATTCTTTTGAACATTTTACCCTTAAGGCCGGTACTCTGTTCGGTTTTCGCGTTGAAACTCCATACAAAACCACAAAATGCGAAAAACTAGCCAAATTTTTCCATTTGTGGTACTTTGTTTTTTCCGAGTTGAAAAACTGCCATTTATAGTATAGCGTCATTTGCAATGTGAATTAATAATTTATTTATTAAAACTATTTGTGTGGTTTTATAACGCAAACTCGGATCATATTTTTGTTCCGAAAATATACAAAGGATCAAAGGAGTAGCAGATCAATTGCCCACGGAAAAATAAAATGTTAATTTTGTAATAGCAAGCAGCAACCACCAACTTAATGCAATATCGCTCCCTGTTAAAAAGCTCTCCCTGTTACCTAAATAAACACCGCTTTCTATGTGCGAAATAATGGTTTCTATAAATTTTTTTTCGCAATAATAAACATAGTACCGGCCTTTAAATTTTTGTCTTCATTCATTTCATGTTAGGGATAGTCTTTGGTAAGATTTTTTGTCAGAATTGAACGCAAATAGGGTTTTGGTATCATAAATATACATAAAAATATGTTTATCGATGCGAAAATTAAATCATACAACGAAGGGTTAATGAATTAATTAACTTAATGAATTAACTTTCCCAAATAGGTTTTTGTAAAAATATAGAATTTTGACTAAGTTTCCCCCTGGACAAAATGTAATGAGGATATTCTATTCTATCTGGCTGTAGCAAATAATACCTATATCCACAAACAAATCAACCATATACTCTGAGATGCAAATAAACGAATGGAGGTAAAATTTTCTAAAAAAAAAAATGGGCCAATGTATACATGTTCAAATGAATCAATGAAAATTGTTTTAAAATGATCCAATAATTTTCAGATAAAATACCAAGCATATGAACTAAATTGCCAACGACCCAAAAGATACAAAGCCTTATAAAGTTCAGACAAGCAATTTTTTTATATATATTAAAAAATATGTCAAAGCATTTTTTGTTTTATTTAACACTATGGACTAATTTAAAAATTATGTTTTTTTTTATTGATAGTTTTTCAAAATATCTTCACTTTAATTGCATAGGACCTAAAGACATAAATGTGAAATATATTGATTTTTTTTTTTCAAAAGATTCCTTTCAGTTTTGAATAAAAAAATCTCATTAAAAATTAAATCAAATTCATTGAATTTTATAGAAAAAATCTTAGCTGTTGCAACTTTTTTATTATTTATTTGTTAATTAAACAAAAGATTACTTTCCCTTTTGAATAAAAATCTCATTAAAAATTAAATCAAATACATTGAATTTTATAGAAAAATTTTAGCTGTTGCAACTTTTTTATTATTTATTTGTTAATTAAACAAAAGATTACTTTCCCTTTTGAATAAAAATCTCATTAAAAATTATATCAAATTCATTGAATTTTATAGAAAAATCTTAGCTGCTGCAACTTTTTTTATTATGTTTTTTTATTAATTAAACAACGTAATTAATAAATTGTCATCACTAAACAATATTTTTGACTTTTCTGAATGTTTTAAAACTTTCTATTACCGACTTTTAGGACTCGACCGATAGCTCTCAAACAGCCTCCATATATATTATAACCAATAGCCAGTGTTACCAAAGTAGCGAATTTGTGTTTTTTTTTTTCACTTCCCTTTTTGTTGCGTCACTAAATTCCATATTTTCGTTACTTTTGATAAATTCGAGATTATTTGATCTTAAAATAAATACCCTTAAAAAAAAAAGGGTATTTGTGTCTAAAGTATTTTTTTTAGGACGATTTCGTTTCGATGAAAAAGTGTAACCCTAGGGTTACACAATTTCTTCCCTAAATTGCTTTACGCCAAAATTACAGTATCATCCTAAATAGGGTGCCAATGCTATCGGGGATATAACTCCAAAAGCTAAAACACAATCGTTTATATTTTGCAAACAATTTCATATATTTTGAACTACTTTAAAAAATTAATTGATCCAATTAAAAAATTAATCGATATTAAAAATTTGTGATTGATTTTTATTTCAATTAAAAAATTTGTTGTTAAATTTTTAATTGAATATTTTTTGAAACTCAATTATGATTTTAATTGGAAAATTTTTTCTTGAATTCCTTTATAAAGCTTTCAAATAAGTTTACCGTTATTACACATTTGTAGTTATTACCATTCGAGACAGTTTATTTGATTTTACTTTATAAAAATCCATGCGGGAAATTACAAAATTAATTGATACTATAAATTTGTGTGCTTGATTTTTATTTCAATTAAAAAATTTGTTGAATCAATTGAATATTTTTAAAAAGTCAATTAAGATTTTTTATTGGAAAAATTTTCGTGAATTTCTTAATAAAGCTTTCAAAAAAGTTTACCGTTATTTCACATTTGTAGTTACCATTCGAGACAGTTTATTTGATTTTACTTTATAAAAATCCATGCGGGAAATTAAAAAATTAATTGATCCAATAAAATAATTAATTGATCCAATTAAAAAATTAATTGATCCAATTAAAAAATTAATTGATCCAATTAAAAAATTAATTGATCCAATTAAAAAAATAATTGATACTATAAGTTTGTGTGATTGATTTTTATTTCAATTAAAAAATTTGTTGTAAAATTTTTAATTGAAAATTTTTTTAAACTCAATTATGATTTTAATTGGAAAATTTTTCGTGAATTTCTTTATAAAGCTTTCAAAAAAGTTTACCGTTATTTCACATTTGTAGTTATTACCATTCGAGACAGTTTATTTGATTTTACTTTATAAAAATCCATGAGGGAAATTAAAAAATTAATTGATCCAATTAAAAAATTTATTGATACTATAAATTTGTGTGCACAGAAAAAAATTTCACGAACATTTTTCCAATTAAAATCTTAATTGAGTTTTAAAAAATATGCAATTAAAAATTTAACTGATTCAACAAATTTTTTAATTGAAACAAAACTCAATCACACAAATTAATAGTATCAATTAATTTTTTAATTGGACCAATTAATTTTTTAATTGACTGTCAATTAATTTTTTAATTGATACTATCATTTCTGTGATTGAAGACGTTTCAATTAAAAAATTAATTGGATCAATTAATTTGGCGATTGAATTAGATTTTTTTTTGTGTGTGTGCTTGATTTTTATTTCAATTAAAAAATTTGTTGAATCAATTAAATTTTTAATTGAACATTTTTTTTTAACTCAATTAAGATTTTAATTGGAAAATTTTTCGTGAATTTCTTTATAAAGCTTTCAAAAAAGTTTACCGTTATTTCACATTTGTAGTTATTACCATTCGAGACAGTTTATTTGATTTTACTTTATAAAAATCCATGCGGGAAATTAAAAAAATAATCAATCCAATTAAAGAATTAATTTATCCAATTAAAAAAATAATTGATACTATAAATTTGTGATAGATTTTTATTTCAATTAAAAAATTTGTTGAATCAATCAAATTTTTAATTGAATATTTTCAAAAGGAAAATTAAGATTTCAATTGGAAAAATTTTCGTGAATTTCTTAATAAAGCTTTCAAAAAAGTTTACTGGGGGGTTACTCTGTATTGCGATGCGTAAGAAAAATTGTCGCGAATCTAGTAATTGGTACTCAGTAATTCGTATTCGTATCTACCTTGCGCATCTAGTTTTCGCAAATCTGGCATCACCGCACTCTATAATGCGAAAGCGTATGTCAAACTCGTTCGTTGATCGCAAAAATCGTGCGCAAACAAAATAGCAATCGCAAAGTAACAAATATGTAAGTAAGCACAATTAAATTTTTATATTTGTATCTAAATTGTTTATTGTTTTAGGGAAAAACCAAAAAAGTTACAGACACAGCAACGTCAGTTCCAAACTTTGGTAGACTTTATGGTCTCTTCCGCAGTTACCTCAAATTGTATGTGCTTGGGACAAAGTATTCGTTCAATCACCTCGCAAACTTCTTGTAAGCAGCGCGACATAGATTGCTCTGATAGTCCTAAAAGATGGTCTTGGCCGATTTGTAGATAACCACCTTGTCCAAGCAATTTCAAAGCAGCGGCCACTTTTATTGGAGTTGGAATGGCTGTGGATTTATTTGGAACGACAAGGTCGTCTTTAATAGCGTTTAATACATACATAAACGCATCTTTATTAAGACGAAATCTATAAAAATGAAATATTCGAAAACGTTTGTCACATAATTTGAGTTTCCATTTTCTTACCCGTGGTCACTTAGGGAGAGTATATTTGACCGATCTCGCAAAATTCTTCTTGTAATTCGTTCATGTTAATTTTCTTCAAACCATAACGCTATCGAATCCATAATTATTACTTTTTTGTTATAAACGATTAGCAAGTTTTAAAAGAACACGCACCGAACGGAAGATTGTTTAAAATGTTTTTATTTACAATTTTTTGACATTTCTTTTTATCATTTTCGTTATTGTTTACATTGTGCAGCCAGCGTTGTCATATTTTCGCTTTATTTTGCTAAAGCGTTACCATATTTTCAGTTTACTTTGCGAAAGCGTTTGCGCAAGTGATACAGAGTACCGAATTGTACTCTTAACGCATTTAACTATCGCATCGCATTTGCTTTCGTATCGCAATACAGAGTAACCCCCCTGTTATTTCACATTAGAAGTTATTACCATTCGAGACAGTTTATTTGATTTTACTTTATAAATAACCATGCGGGATTTCTTTTTTTAATAAAATACCAAAGCTTTGCTATTTCTTTCCCATAAATTTCGAAAGAAATTTAAGCTTTTGTGAATACATTTTTGTATTGAATAAAACCCATTATTTCTTAAGAAAAATTTCTTCTATTTCTTAGACTTTTTTTAAATATTTTTTTTTTTCAATTATCTTTCTAATATTTTTATAATTGAAAATATATTATAAAATTCATTTATTTTTTTTTTTTTTTTTCAAGCAATCATTTTTATTTTAAAATTAATAATTATACATCATGGATTTTTATTTCAAACAATCATTTTTATTTAAAAATTAAAATTATTATTCGTTTCTTAAGAAAATACTGTAACATTTAAAATTTTCTATATATTTTTAAAAGAGTTTTTATGTTAAACTATAACTTTTATTTAAGCCTAGATCTTATTTGTTATAATTCTCCCACAACTGAATTTGTTTTCATAGAATTTTGAAATGCTTTGAAACGCTAAGAAATGTCAGCTTTCTTTACCGAAAAAAGAGTTAAACCAATTAAGGTGGGTATTAAGTTCGAGTTTTCCTACTAAAGTGAAAACTAAATCTGTAAAAAAAAAGTCATAAAATTATACATATTTATTGCAAATTTTATTATAACTTGATGGGAAGGGAATAGCCCAAAGCAAATTTACACAAAGTTTGTATTCCTTAAAATGGATTATTAAAGAAAGTAATTGTGAAAAAATGACGATATTCACCGAAGTGTTCACCGAAATAGAAATGGAACCCATACTCATTTTGACTTTCAACATAGAGTTTTAAAAATTGAAATTTCCAAACTACAATTTTGTAATTTTGCTATAGGTTTTCTGAATTTCTTTCCGGTTGTGCAAAATAAAACTAACCAACATTCGTTTGGATTTTTTTTATATAACATATGCCTTAACATCCCTGTATTAATATCACATCCCCATCTTTCCATCACGCAATTCATTGATTTAATAAATTTTTAATTAAGTTTCTTCACTCAAGGAAATAATATTAATCACGGACTTCAATTAAAACATTGTTTTGTAAATTATGGATCTGGTTTTTGGTTTAATTAAAAAAGAAATTATGTAATAAATTGACATTTTTATTTAATATATATATAATTTTTTTTAATTCAATTAGGGCTATTATTATTTTATTATTTTTTTTATTTTTTTATCGCATTGTATTCATTTATAATGCCCTCAATAAATTCTCAATTTCAATGCATACACAAACAAATATTACGAATATTTTCTCAATAAAAATCTTGATTAAACAAAAGAAATATTATATCAAAAGATTAATTGATGAAATCAATTATTATCATAACTGATGAATTTATTTATTATCATAATTGATGAATTTAATTATCATAATTATAATTATTAATCACAACCAAAATCAATAAAGTAATTGTTACAATAAAAAAATTTAATTGAATCAATTAGAGTTTAAATAAGATGATTTAATTTTTTAATCGATATCGGTGATTGTTGCCATCATTTCCATATTGAAGTAATCTCAATTAAATATATTTATTAAATAATTTAAACCCTTAAGTTATAATATTAAATGGGTTTTTACCTAAATAAAATATTAATTGCATCAATTATTCAGTGAATATAGGAAATAAATAAATATTGTTTTATGAAACAGGCAAGTGCTCAATAATTTTAATTATAATAAATCATCGGATTTCAATACAATCCTTACATTAAATTTTTAAATCCGTTTCCTTTAATTTTTTAATGATGGAAATATTTTTTTTTTTTAATTTTATTAGCTACAATAAAAAAAACTTTTCAGTTATCCACATCTAAATTCGAGATTGAGTAGGCATTGTAAAGAGAATTAAAGTTGAATTTCCGTTTTTTCCATATTTCGAAATGTCGATTATTCGACTACGCGACTTTCAACTTTTTGAAAGGATTTTTAGCATAAAAAGAACCCTTTCTATTCAAATCTGACATTTCTACTTTTTCGCTCATTATGTTCCTAAAATTAAAGTTGTATTTCCGTTTTTTTTTTCATATTTGGAAATGTCGATTATTCGACTACGCGACTTTCAACTTTTTGAAAGGATTTTTAGCATAAAAAAAAGAGTCCTTTCTATTCAAATCTGACTTTTCTACTTTTTCGCTCATTATGTCCCTAAAATTAAAGTTGTATTTCCGTTTTTTTTTTTGTCATATTTGGTAATGTCGATTATTCGACTACGCGACTTTCAACTTTTTGAAAGGATATTTAGTCTAAAAAAAAAGAGTCCTTTCTATTCAAATCTGACTTTTCTACTTTTTCGCTCATTATGTCCCTAAAATTAAAGTTGTATTTCGGGGTTTTTTTTTTCATATTTGGAAATGTCGATTATTCGACTACGCGACTTTCAACTTTTTGAAAGGATTGTTAGCATAAAAAGAGCCCTTTCTATTCAAATCTGACATTTCTACTTTTTCGCTCATTATGTCCCTAAAATTAAAGTTATATTTCCGTTTTTTTTGTCATATTTGGAAATGTCGATTATTCGACTACGCGACTTTCGACTTTTTGAAAGGATTGTTAGCATAAAAAGAGCCCTTTCTATTCAAATCTGACATTTCTACTTTTTCGCTCATTATGTCCCTAAAATTAAAGTTTTTTTTCGGTTTTTTTTTTTTGTATTTATAAGTTATATTTCCATTTTTTTGTCATATTTGGAAATGTCGATTATTCGACTACGCGAATTTCATTTTTTTGAAAGGATTTTTAGCAAAAAAAAAAAGAGCCCTTTCTATTCAAATCTGACATTTCTACTTTTTCGCTCATTATGTCCCTAAAATTAAAGTTGTATTTCCGTTTTTTTTTCATATTTGGAAATGTCGATTATTCGACTACGCGACTTTCAACTTTTTGAAAGGATTTTTAGCATAAAAAGAGCCCTTTCTATTCAAATCTGACATTTCTACTTTTTCGCTCATTATGTCCCTAAAATTAAAGTTGTATTTCGGTTTTTTTTTGTCCATATTTGGAAATGTCGATTATTCGACTACGCGACTTTCAACTTTTTGAAAGGATTTTTAGCATAAAAAAGAGCCCTTTCTATTCAAATCTGACATTTCTACTTTTTCGCTCATTATGTCCCTAAAATTAAAGTTGTATTTCCGTTTTTTTTTTATATTTGGCAATGTCGATTATTCGACTACGCGACTTTCGACTTTTTAAAAGGATTTTTAGCATAAAAAAATAGCCCTTTCTATTCAAATCTGGCTTTTCTACTTTTTCGCTCATTATGTCCCTAAAATTAATGTTGTATTTCCGTTTTTCCATATTTGGAAATGTCGATTATTCGACTACGCGACTTTCAACTTTTTGAAAGGATTGTTAGCATAAAAAGAGCCCTTTCTACTCAAATCTGACATTTCTACTTTTTACTTTGTCCCTAAAATTAAAGTTGTATTTCCGTTTTTTTTCCATATTTGGAAATGTCGATTATTCGACTACGCGACTTTCAACTTTTTGAAAGGATTTTTAGCATAAAAAAGAGCCCTTTCTATTCAAATCTGACATTTCTACTATTTCGCTCATCATGTCCCTAAAATTAAAGTTGTATTTCCGTTTTTTTTGTCATATTTGGAAATGTCGATTATTCGACTACGCGACTTTCGACTTTTTGAAAGGATTTTTAGCATAAAAAGGCCTTTTCTATTCAAATCTGACTTTTCTACTTTTTCGCTCATTATGTCCCTAAAATTAAAGTTGTATTTCCGTTTTTTTTTGTCATATTTGGAAATGTCGATTATTCGACTACGCGAATTTCATTTTTTGAAAGGATTTTTAGCAAAAAAAAAAAAAGAGCCCTTTCTATTCAAATCTGACTTTTCTACTTTTTCGCTCATTATATCCCTAAAATTAGTATCCAAATTTGATAACAACGATTTATATATTTATAATAATTTTGGGAAAAATAATTTTATTCATATTTTTACCTGGTCTACTGACAAACTGTTTTTGTTTACTAAGGTTCTTCTAATATTATTGATTCTTATAGACAAACAAAGAGGGAGGAGTGTATTCGTAATAAAAAAATCAATACCAACAAATTTACCACATTGATGCCTTGAATTTATAAAATTAAAAAAATATGTATACAAATTACATATCCCTGTTATAATTTTGTACTATTATTAGTTTTTTTTTTTTTCAATAATCCTGTGATATTTGGTAAGGGGTTGTTGTTGTTGTTTGCTGGTAGAGAGAACAGAACATACTATACGATTATAAAATACGCCATATGCTAATGAAAAGCTTAGACCTAACCAAGTAACACGCTTCGTTGGCTCGCTTGTATTTTATTTTATTCAATTTTGTTTTGTTTTTATTAAAAAGTTTCTAACTATATATGTATATATGTTTGTAGTATATGTAATATGGTAGGTATGTAGGTATAGGTATATGCAGTAGTTGAATACTAGTAATATTTGTTGGAAGAGAGACGACAAAACTAGTTAATGAATGTATAAATGTTTACTTTTGTTTTTATTTTTTTTATTAAATTTATATCTATATAAAAAAAGAGATATTATATTTGTTGTAGCTGTTGTTTTTTTTCTTTCTTTTCTCATATATTGAGCAACAAAAAGTTTCGTCGTTGTCTTTATTTTTGGTGTTCCGGTTTTGTTGTAGTAATATTTTTATTTTGGGTGCTTCAAAACGCATGTGACCATTTTATTTATAAATTAAACTATAATATATATAAAGGTATATATTTATATATAAAAAAAGGGAGAAAAATATAAATGACATGACAAATATTTACAAAAAAAAATAATTAATTAAAAAAACAAGTGCATTAGTGGTGAGAGGTACAGGGGAGTAAGTAGCAAAGTAACAGCAGCAAAAGCAAAAAAAGCCGATAAATATTAAAACAAATATAATAGAAATGGTTTGTACACATGAAGATTTATCGTTTATAGTTTTTCTGATATAGGTTAGGTTTAAGTGATCGCCCCGCTTTTTTTCTTGATGATATGAAAATTATCCACAATTATCGCAGAAAAGGAATATGATCCATTTCAAACATATTATAAGAGCAAAATTCTATTTTTAGATGGTGAACATGGAAAAAAAAATATGTATCTGATTTCTTCAACCATGTATATGTTTCTCGACAAAAATGTTCAATGTTCACCGCCCAAAAGAAAAAAAAACATTTTGCTTTTGAAACTGGTTTAGGACGATCATATCCTTCTCTGTGCGTAGATTCAAAATCAAGATATTTCAAGAGCAAAATTTTATTTTTTTTTGGATGGTGATCATGTTACATTTTAATCGCAACCATGTTATTTTCTCGGAAATTGTGCATCTGTTTTCGGCAAATATTTTTTGTTTGGCGAGAAAACAAAATTTTTGCTATAAACATGGTCACCATCCAAAAATAACATTTTGCTCTTGAAACATGTTTTAAGGTGATCATATTTCTTCTCTGGGTGTGGGTTTGCATGTAATTGACGACCAAGCATCTTGATTTTGAACCTACGCACAGAGAAGGAATATGATCATCCTAAACCAGTTTCAAAAGCAAATTTTTTTTTTGTTTTGGGCGGTGAACATGGAACATTTTTGTCGAGAAACATATACATGGTTGAAGAAATCATGCATATATTTAAAAAAAAAGACTGCTAGAGTAAGGCAAATATTCAATTGATTAGAGATTGCAAGACCATGGTTATGTACACGATTTTTACTTCAACTTGATAAATTTTATGATATTTTTTATTGCCACATCAAACGCTATTGAAAAAACCAAAAAAAAACTACAATAATTCCAAAAATCGCAATATTGAAAATTTGGAGAAAAAAATTTAAAAATTAGTCTTCAATGATTGCAAATAATCAAAATGTCTACCTTTCTAATATTAAAAAAAAACGATGGAAAACTTGATATTTTTAACCTTTAATTATTCAGTTCATTGTGATACCACATTGGTGAACTTCTCTCTTATCACTGAGTGTTGCCCGATTCCCTGTTAAGCTTAACAAGGGACCTCCTTTTTATAGCCGAGTCCGAACGGCGCTCCACATTGCAGTGAAACCACTTGAGGGTTTCAAAGCTTCTCTAAGTGGTTTCACTGCAATGTGGAACGCCGTTCGGACTCGGCTATAAAAAGGAGGTCCCTTGTCATTGAGCTTAACATGGAATCGGGCAGCACTCAGTGATAAGAGAACAGTTCACCAATGTGGTATCACAATGGACTGAATAGTCAAAGTGAGCCTGATACATCGGGCTGCATTTAATTAAATTTCATGATCCCAAAAGTCGCATTATGGACTTTTCCAAAAATATCGAAAATTTTATATTTTTATTAAATACTTGAAAGAAAAAAATCAAAAGTTTTAAAATCGATTAATCGACTCTAAATCGACTATTACTTTTCAAAAATTATAAAATTAACATGGAAAAACTTAAAGAAAATCGTATGTTAACTGATGTTCTGTATGAAAAAAATCGTTGAACTCGATTTAGAAAAGTCGTTTAACCGACTATTGTTTAAATTTAAGAAAATTTTATTATTATTTTTTAATTTGCTAATAAATACATAGGTGGTTGGTTTGCCAACAATTTAAAACAATTACAAAAATTTAAAACATCAAACCCGATTGTTCTGGTTTACGAAGCACGAAATTTTTATCTGTCCATTTAACCCAAAGTACCAATGATTCAAAAATTTTAGACGCTTTTTACACAGAAAAAAATTTCACCAAAAATTTTCAATTAAAATTTTAATTGAGTTTTAAAAAATATTCAATTAAAAATTTAATTGAGTCAACAAATTTTTTAATTGATACAAAAATCAATCACAAAAATTTATAGTATCAATTAATTTTTTAATTGGATCAATTAATTTTTTAATTGACCTCCAATTGATTTTTTAATTGATACTATCATTTCTGTGATTAAAGACATGTCAATTAAAAAATTAATTGGATCAATTAATTTCGTGATTGAATCAGAAAAAAATTTTTTGTGTGTAGGCGAAATATTATAATACCAAAAAAAAGTTTACAGAAATACACTGTCGCCGAATATGTCGACTTATCTCGACTCAAATTTAGCCGTTAATTAATCAAAAATATTTTTATTTAAATAAGATATTTGTATTTTCTGCCAAAATTCTGAACGTTCGACGCACACTCAATCAATATCAAGTTGCTATAATAATTTTACTAAAAAACTAGCTCAGAAAATTTGAACGAAATCTAAATTTTATTGTAATATTGTTTCCGATAACCACAATTTGATTTCATAATGAATAATTTCCCATAGTGGAATAGACAAATTTCTATCGACTTAGCCGTCAAGGCGCAAAAATTTAGTGTCAGCCGCCGACGAAGAAATGAACGGCTTCATTCAATCATCACATTAACAAGCTACAATATCGATTATATCGTCGAGCATAAATTATGGTGTAGCCAACATCTGGGACATGGGCATTATGGCACGGATAAACGGATAAGCCGGTAGTAGGAACTGCCCATTAAAAACTGTTATTAAAAACTATTCGAATCGCCATGAGATTAATTGTACAACAAATCTGTCAATCGAAGATTAATTTTATTCATATCCGTGTGGCACGATATTTGTTAAATTGTTATCGAAACGTAATATAGAATTAGTTTGGATACAAAAAAAAATACAATCGTGCCTACTCACGTGTATTGCTTTCGTGAGGCGTCACACTTAAGAGATGTTCGGGACTACACTTCACACCGCTACAGATCTGGAAAATGTTTTTGTACAGCTATCGTACGCAAAGTTAGTTAAGAAATATTGCAGTTTTTAACCCTCTAATACACCATTTGCTCTGCCAACACATAAAGAAAATTTCATTAAAAGTCAGTTTTCATTGATATAACGAAACGTTTTCATTAATACAATATTCGTTAATAGTACGAAACGTTACGTTGATTTGCAGAAAATTCGTTATATTAACGAAAAAATTTGTTGTATTAACGAATTTGTTTCATTGGCTGAATTGTAACGACACATTTCGTTAATATTATGAAACTTTTGCTATTACACACAAAAAAATTTGACGAAAATTTTTCCAATTAAAATTTTAATTGAGTTTTAAAAAATATTCAATTAATAATTTAATTGATTCAACAAATTTTTTAATTGAAACAAAAATCAATCACAAAAATAATAGTATCAATTAATTTTTTAATTGGATCAATTAACTTTTTAATTGACCTTCAATTAATTTTTTAATTGATACTATCATTTCTGTGATTAAAAATTAATTGGATCAATTAATTTCGTGATTTTTTGGTGTGTAGTGAACTGCTAAAACAATCGAGGTTTATGACACAAAAGCAAAAAAAAAACATGAAGCAAATAAAATCAATACAGAAAAAATCCAGTATTATGCTTCAAGGTCTCTTGTAGAGCTTTTACTAAATTTTGTTATTATTTTAACTATTTTTCTTGTTTTTAGATTAAAGCATTAGAGGGCTAATAAACCTATTTTCATTAATTTGCGGCTACATTATAATCGAAATGAGTCAACATAATCAGGCAGGCATGGCGGCGTCGACTGTCAAAAAGTATTCGGCGGCCTAATTATCTATGCCATAAATGTAAACAAATTAATCTTAATATTAATTTAATTTTCTTATGTCATCAAATCTACCTTAACTCTTCCTGAAAACTCTGCCGTAATTCCGTGAATTCTTTCACTAAGTCTAGTATCTTTCAGATTTCCCTAAATTGCACGATAAATTTTCATGTGTGTACCCAACAATATTTTATTTTGATACTTGCTATAAGCTCTAGCACAACTCTTGCTCCCACACGCACGTACATTAAATAAACAGACAAGGAATTATGATTAATGTTACATAAAAAAAAACAAGAGGAAAAAAATTCCAAAAAAGCGGCCATGAACACAATTAATTTACTTACAAAACAAATGCTTAAAATTTAATTAATCAATTGCCTTATAAATTACTTCTTTTGAAAAATTACATCAAAAATACACAATTGTAGCAGTAGACCTTCTTGGTATATAGGGCATATACATATACATATATAGCAATCTCTATAACATAATCGTTTAGCTAATCCCATATATATAAATTGCTTCTTTTGAAAAACTTGAGTTTAGTTTTTTTTTTTTAATTTTGTGGTCTTTTTTGGGGAAGAATACAAAAATGATTCACATTGAACGGAATACGGTTGTTGTCATTGAATATCTCACTCACTTTATGCTTTTCCCCATATTTTTTGTATTTGTTTTTGTTTTTGTCTTTTGCTCTGCATCAGTAGAGTCCAGCAATATGATGGCAAATAATCTTAGATTTGGGGAGAGCTTATAGGTTAATAAGTCCTCCATTTGTTTGCATTATTGTTGTTGTAGTTGTTTTGAAACCTGGCTTGGGGGGAGGGTGGTTTGTTTGGCTTTTATGACTCTTTCGGCTAGCATACAAAATTGATTTTATTTTTTGTGATGAGTTGAGTGAGTGTTGCATGCATCATATAACCTCTCCACACACACACACACCCCATATACAAATATATAAGTGAGAGAGTGACATTATCTTATACATCAACATTGACTTACACTGGGAATTGTTTGTAGAATTTGTAACATTTTTCTTTTATAGTACATATAACTTTTGAACTTAACTTACTAAACAAAAAAAGATTACAATATTGCAAATATATTTCTATATATATTTATTGTTGTTTAAATTTTGCTCTTTTTGCATTTTGGTTTTTAATTTATATGCTCTTCTCTCTTTCTCTCTCCCGCATTCGCTCTGGATTATTGGTCATTTCATTCGATCTTTCTGGATTTCGTTTTTATTGAGTTTTCATTTAGGGGAGAATATTAATTGGCTTAGGCTCATTATCCCCACATAAACTTTGAGCAGTTTACGAGGTGGTTTCGTTTCTTTCTCATTTTTGATTTTGGAAGATTATCTCCACCATCTCTCTCACAGAGGAGGAATTAGAGGTGTGTACTTGATCATTTGTTTGAATTGATAGCTTGTTTAATGTTTGAGTTTTTGAAATCTAAATTAGAAATATGGGGTGCTTGTTATAAATCCATTGAGTAGTAGACTAATTAGACTTATTAAAAAAAAGAGACAGCTAAATATTAGTTTTGTTAATTTCAATAAACGCTAATCCCAAAAACACTTTTGAAACATTCGGAAAAAAGCAAATAGTGAGTGGGTTACAAAAAAAACAAACACACTAGAGAGAGATATGGTGAAAGTGATTGTTGGTTAGCAAGTGGTGTAAGTGATAGAGTCAAGAACAGATAATGTAATGTAGGTAGATCATCTATCATGGTATAGTGGTGTTATACATGGTTACTAGGGTTACAATAATAAATGATAATACAGGGAATCCTTGTCTCCAAAAATCCAAGGATAAATAAATCAAAATAAAAACATTTGTTTTTTTTTTTTTTTGTTTTTTAATTATTAGCTGCTGTTATATATAGTGCTAAATAAAGTTCTTTCAAAACAAAAACAATGCATGACAATTACAATCAAATTTATGTATAACAGTTATGACAATGTGTTATATTTTTTATAAATTTTTTGTTTGTTCCAACATATATATATAAAAAGGCTTTGTGAACTTAATTTCTAAATAAATAAATACTGTTTTTATTTAGCTGCTTATTTGTATTTTTTTTTTAGATTTTTTACTTAAGGGAGGGAGGTGACTTTTTTATGTTCGTTATTGATTTTTTTCTTATTAGGTTTCTTTCGATCATCAACTAAACTCTTAAAAATTACTTTGTTGGTAAACACAAAACAAATACATACAACATATTTTATAAACGTATGTATATGTAATGTTGTCTCTATGTTTATTAATATTGCTCTAATTTTTTTTTTTGTTTGCCAAACTTTTCTTTTTACGTTTCAAACACAAAATTTAAGATCAAAATAAGATAGAAAAAATTAAATATTTTTCTAAACTTACCGCTTACTAAACCTCGAGGAGAGTTTTGAAAAGAAACTCATACGACCGGGATGAGGTGATTCTCCGGGCACACCACCTGTGGCCGAATATTCCAATGCAGTGTTGTTCCTTGGCCTTGTTTGACCTGGGCAAGCGTGTAAAAAAAAGGAAAATAATTCTTATTATTATTGAGTAAAAATCATTATATAGTTTTTTTGTTTGTTTTATTTTTCGGGGGGTAAAACAAAACATTTTTGTGTTATTTTCTCTTTCTCTTTAAAGTGAGGGCCTTTGTTGAAGAAAAAAAAAAAACAAGAACATAATAAAACCTATTTTAAACTTCTAATAGTGGACCTTCTTTCATTTCCTCTAATAATTCTAAGAAATCGAGTATATATGGAAGCTGTAATAATTCATCGCATAATTCATCGGTTTATATTTTCACTTGCTTTCAAAAAAAAAAAAAAAAATGAAGTAGAAATATATTTTTTGAAAACTTAAATTGTGGAATTTTTTTTATACAAATATATATTGTTTCTAAAAACAAAATATATTCGGTTTATATTTTCACTCGCTTTCAAAAACAAGTATAAATATATTTTTTGAAAACTTAAGTTGTGCAATTTTTTTATTCAAAAATATATTGGTTCTAAAAAATATATTAGTTCTAGGCTATTCCAAGTCTATGCCCAGGGCATATTCAAAAATTGTGTACAATATGTGTAATTCTATTGTGCAATATTTTCAAAAATATAACGGGATACTTCGTAGCATATGCCCAGTTCAAGGATATATTTTCAAAATATGCCCAGCAAAAAAAAAATTAAAGGTGATCCCACAAACATTTCTTTTTAAGAGCATCCCGAGATCATTTATCATTTTTTTTTTCAATTCCTATTAAGTTATTTTGGTCTTAGAAAATATGCTACTTGGCCGTTTAAAGCCAACATTTAAATTTTGAACCATTAAATGTCGTTAAAAAGAGTAAGAATTCTATAAAAAATAAACATAAAATTAAAAATTTCGCCGCCATAGGGATTTGAACCTGTACCAGTTGACTTTTTCCCTTTCATGGAAGTTCTTTTGGGGAGAATTTTTAATTTTTTGTTGATTTTAAATGGAAAAATATGTTTAAAACATATACGCCCAAAATAACAAAATTATTGTTTTTCTTTTTTTATTATATTTTTTCACTCATACTAATAACGAACCTATCGAGAAGTAGTGAGCGTGTTATGCCTTGAATTGACGACGTTCGACGTTTTGTGTTCAATGTCGTTTTGTTATGGTGCCAACAAACCCAGGTTCAACCCCGGTCCGAGCTATAAAATTGTTTCAATTTGTAAAAATTAGATAATTATGCTCATATGCAAAACAATTTATTGACAGTTTATCGAATGAATTTATATGGCAAACGTAGGCTTGAAGTTTTCTTTAATTTTTTTTGTATATGGGGGTTAGAATATATAAAAAAATATTGATAAAAAATAAAAATTGAAACTGGTGTAAATGTCTTCATTCAAATGAACGTCCAAGGCACAACTTCTAAAGCAATGCAAAGGATCCGAAGTACTTTCGTCCTATGACAATCCCATGTAAAATTCATTAGAAATGATCTAATTTCCACTATTTTCGAATGATCACAAGTTGGCGATCCAAACTACCTTTTTTGGTAGTTCTTTTTTGTGCTGGGTGCTGGGTAGTTTTTAAGTTCAAGAATCCTCTTTTGCAAACAAAATTGTAAAAAATTTACTTTTAATTATTTATAAAGTGGGCTAAAGAATATATAATTTTTTTCTTTTTGTTTCAATCAAAACCGAACCTAAAGGGTAAAAACATTGATTCAAATTTAATATTTTCATGTCATGTGTTCTAGAGCTCGGCCGAAGAATCGGCATTCGGCAAAAATCGATAATCGGCGTCAAGAGGCCGATTAACCCAAGCCGAAGCTTTTTTTAAGATTTTTTTTTTTTTTTTCAAATTGAATTGTCCCAGTCAAAACACAGTCAAGCTTATATGGAGAAAACCTTGATTTCATGACCAATAAAATTGAGAAGAATGAAAAACCAGTATTATATGAAGTAGATTCATAAATTATGGAGCCTACAATGCTACACAGAAAATAATATAACCAAAATATTTCCAATTAAAAAGTTAATTGAAGTCGATTTGTTTCAATAAATTAATTGATACAATTAACCTTTTAATCAAGAGAGCAAATTTAAAATTATTAAGTCAATGATTGAATTTTTTTAAATTTTTAATTAAAAAATTAATTGATACAATTAATTAACTTTTCAATCAAACTCGAAGACTAAATCATTAAACAATTAGAATTTATTTTAAGTTTTAACTAAAACTTTGCTTTTTTTAATCAAACTAAGAACACTAATCCCAATTTCATGAAGCTCCGTTAGAGATTTTAAGAACTTTTAAATGATACTATGGACATTTCTGTGTAATCTTGTCTATATATTCGATCCGTTAGGAACTTAACTGCTGAAAATTTTTCTGTTAAATTTAACCGGAGAGAAGATATATGCAATTTACTTTCTGTTAACTGGGAGTTAAAGCCTAACGGAGCTACATGAAAATGGCCGTAAGTCAATTAAGATAGTAATTGAAAATAGTTACGTTTTTAATGAAAAGATTATTTGAGTTTTGCAGTCAACATCAACTAAATTTTTAATTGAATCAATTAAAAAATTAAGTATTTTTTTATTGTCCAATTAAAACTGCGGTTGATACTATCATTTGGTGATTGAAGACATTTCAATTAAAAAATTAATTGGATCCATTAATTTCGTGATTGAATCAGAAAACTTTTTTTGTGTGTACGTACACACAATTAAAAGATTAATTGATCCAATTAAAAAATTTATTTATTGATGATTAATTTTTGTGATTTTTGTTTCAAAGAAAAATTTTGTTGAATCAATTAAATTAAAACTATTTTTGAAAAAGACTATTTTTTAAAATTCAATTAAAATTTTAAATGGAAATATTTTGGTGAAAATTGTTTTCTGTGTAAAGGTAGGATATTTGAATATTGAAGAAGTTCTGCTTATCATTTGTTTTTAAAATATTTGAGCGCTCCACCGAAAAGTGTGAACAGCGAAAAAATAGTCTGACGTCTTTTTCCCGAAAGAAGATGGAGTTTGTATGGGGGAAAATGTACACAAAATCTAATCAAAGTCTAAAAGAATATAATAAGACTTGGGCTGAATTAGCATTTATTTTTGTTTTTATGGCTTTGCTCAATAAAATATGCTAATATTGAAATAAAACACCACAAGGTTAGGTTAGGTTAGGTGGCAGCGCGATGTATCAGGCTCACTTAGACTATACAGTCCATTGTGATACCACATTGGTGAACTTCTCTCTTATCACTGAGTGCTGCCCGATTCCATGTTAAGCTCAATGACAAGGGACCTCTTTTTTATAGCCGAGTCCGAATGGCGTTCCACATTGCAGTGAAACCACTTTGAGGAGCTTTGAAACCCTCAGAAATGTCACCAGCATTACTGAGGTGGGATAATCCACCGCTGAAAAACTTTTTGGTGTTCGGTCGAAGCAGGAATCGAACCCACGACCTTGTGTATGCAAGGCGGGCATGCTAACCATTGCACCACGGTGGCTCCCAAACTTCTTAAATTATAAAATTTAGGAAAATATTCGGCGTTGGTCGATTATTGCTTTTTTGCTGAACATCGACTTCGGCAAAAAAAAACCGCTTCGATCGAACTCTACTGTTTCCCTTCCTCCCTCCTATATCATTCATACGTATTTGCACTTCATATTTTGTTGTCGAGTAAGAGTTTGAACGTATGTACCCAGAAAAAAGGCTACAAATTTAAAACTACTAATTTTTGAAAATCAATGTATATCATCGTACAAACGGATCGAACTTTGAAATGTAGAGAACACTTTGGAGCGTTTCCCCTGTCACAGACCTTCCTAACAAAGATACAGAGCTCGTCACTCGGTTCAAGAATATTCGAAGTGTAATCGTTGCATTTCTCCTATCGATCATTTGCCACCATAATCGACGCATGCCTGAATATTCTATTTTTCCTGAAATATTTAAAGGTAACTTCTTTCCTAATTGTCCTTACGCCGAAATTATTGTGTCATCCTAAAAAGTGTTGCTAATTACGAGTAATAATACTATCAGGGATTCTAAATCAAAAATCTACAACATTAGTCGTTTATATTTCACAAACAATTTCGTAGATATTAAATATATTTTTGTACAAACGAAATCGCCATAAGTTAGTTCCTACCCAGCAAAAAACTTGGAAGTTCTTCCAAAGGCACAACTTTAAAAGCACTTCCAGATGATACACTTCCAATGATGTTCTTTATTTTAACTACCCAAGAATTTCTTTTAACCCCCATTTTCATGAAGCTCCGTTAGTGCTACGTTAGCTAACGAACTTTTGAACCGCATTATGGACATATCTGTCATCTTGCGTATATATTCCATATACCAGATAGGAGCTTAACTGCTGAAAATTTTTCAGTTAAAATTGACCGGAGAGAAGATATTTGCAATTTAATTTCTGTTAACTGGCAGCCTAACGGAGCTACATGAAAATGGCCGTTAGTCAATTTTCTATAACTTGGTTTTTTCATACTTTTAATGGGTAATTTTAACTTGTTTCAAATCGGATAAAAACAGAGAAAGAATTCATAAAATGGTACAAATCATTTAAATTTTGTCGACAAAAATGCTAAATCCAATCTGAACAAATTGTGCATTTTTTAAATATTTGAGATCAAACGTTTCCGACAAGAGTTAGTAGAATCCATTACAAATTGTAAAAATTTATAAAAATTATCTATTTGACAAAATATCACAGAATTTTTTTAATTTACATCTAAAACATGGAATTCGGATCACACCTAAAGAAGTGATGCAATTCAGTGCAACGGCTGTTGAAATGGAGGACTTCCGTCCTATGACAAGCCCATGTTAAATTCATTGCTTCTGCGTCAATTTTGCACCACTTCCGGATCCCAAAAGAACATTTTCATTACTTTTTTGGCGACGCTTTTTTTGCTGGTAGTCATCTCATTGAGAAATTTACGGCAGTCAAAGGCTGGCCGTTTTCAAGTCACGAAACACAGAGGCCAAGGGTTTTGTATGCAGATTTACTGCCTGTATGTAATATTTTTGTCAACATTTAATGCAACATTAAATCTAATTCAACTTTTTCTTAAATATGGCATTAGGAGAATATGTAATTGGTTTATTAACAACACTAAAATTGGTTTTGATATTTTCACGGCCATATAAATATTGCTGACCTAGTTATATTACCAATGATGCTAATAACATAACTTTTGAATACATTTGTATAACCCAGTTATTTTTTTATAATAAAAAATAAAAATTATTTAAAATAAAATAAAAATAAGCAAGAGCAACTTGTAAAAATAATGTAACACATTAAACACTTCGTTCCATTTAGAACGACATATGAAAATGACATATATATATATATATATATATATATATATATATATATATATATATATATATATATATATATATATATATATATATATATATATATATATATATATATATATATATATATATATATATATATATATATATATATATATATATATATATATATAAATATATATATATATATATATATATATATATATATAATTATATATATATATATATATATATATATATATATATATATATATATATATATATATATATATATATATATATTTAGGTACTCACAAAACAATAAGGACGAAAGCATATGAAAACAATACCTGATGTCAATGGCAATTGGCGATGTATGACTTCCACAGAAAAAAAAATTGATATAGTAACAAAGAAACATGTGATATTATCCTTAAGGCATTTCGTTTTATTATTTAACAAATCCTACAAATACTCGACTCTAACCGTTACGAAGGTTAATCCATGTTTTTGTTATTAATTATATTCATGACTATCTTAATGTGAGTAATAAAGTGATAGCTATTTATTAATACGTTTTATCATAAGCGGTGATGGGTATCGCTTCGTATAGTATAACAAAAGACAAACATAATATTCCTACAATCCAAATCTATATTGTGACTTCTAATAATAATAACAATACGTACTTAAAAATATCATATAACAAAAATAAACAATTATAATTATAATGGAGAAAAAAGAAAAGAAGTAATAATAAATGAAACAAAACAAAACACTTTGTTTATGGATATATAGAACAAATCAATTATAAAATAAAATTAAACAAAAATATAAAATGAAAACACGCATAGTAAATAGGAGAAAGAGAGAGAGACAGAGAGTCGGATAGTGTGGGAAAACAACCTTATGGGATATTAAGAGAGAGAGAGAGAATGTAAAATAAAAATGAGTGTTATGATGGAGATAGATGCGTTTGGGATTGAAATTGGTTTTGTGACAGCAGTTTTGCTTAGCTAGCTAGCACAATTGCCTCAAATTGCTGGGTCGTGCTTACAAATTTCAAATCAAATATTTTGATTAATAATTCAATTTTTGTTTATCCAAGTACATAATCAAGAAAAGTTAGCATTTAGATAGATACAAATAATTATTACTACAATGTATAAATGGGGAGAAATGGAGGTCAATAGGTGAAGAAATTAGTGGAATTGTTGTAGATAGCAGTATAGAGGAATTAGATATTAGACGAAAAGAGATTGCTGTAAATACAAATTCGAATACACATAGAACAATGACCAAAAAAAATATGGTTAGTGCATTCAATTTTCCTATGGATACGGACATGAAATATTTACAACATACATAGATATCCAAAGAAACTTACAAAATATTGAATCTTTGAAAAAGCTCGCGTTTACGTTTTTTTAAATATTAATTAACAGAACTATTCGGTCATCACAGAAAAATATATCCAACATTTTGATTTAATTAATTTTCTAATTAAAATAAAAATCTGTAATAAAAATTGATTTCATTTTTTTATTCAAAATTTAAACCATAATAAAATATGAATAGACATAATTTATAAATTTTTTTAGGCATTTTCAATTAAAAAGCTATAGTTTAATTTAACTCCCCGATTGAAATCGTTAATGAATATAAAAAAAACTACTACATATTATTACAATAATTATTCAAGCTTATTGAAAACACGTAGAGAAGGAATATGATCACCTCAAATATGTTTCAAGAGCAAAATGTAATTTTTGTATGGTGACCATGGTGTCACTAAAATGTTATTTTCTCGTCAAATATAACCTGCTTGCCGAAATCAGATACATGATTTCCGAGAAAATAACATGGTTGCGAAAAACATGTTACATGGTCACCACCCAAAAATAACATTTTGCTCTTAAAACATGTTTGAGGTGATCATATTCCTTTTCTGGGTGCAAGAAGATGATGGCAATTGATAATATTAAATTATTGAATTTTTTATTATGTTTTGGAAAACAAAACAAAAGTTAATTGAATCAAGTAAATGTTTGTTATTTAATAAATCACTAACATTTTAAATTGAATCCATAATATTTTCAAACAACTTTGGTAGTTGATTATTAAATTATAAATTAAAAAAAATATATATATATATTTTTTTTTTATTTAATTAATTTCTTAATAAGAAAAAATCTGTAATAAAACTTAATCAATTTTTATTATCATTTCGTTGATTGAGGCAATTTCAATTAAAAATGGGTTCAATTAATTTCCTGATTGAAATCGTTTTTGAATATAAAAAAAAAAACATTCAATTATTTTTGTAACTAAGGCTATGGTCACACTAGGCAAATATTTGACCAAAATGAGTATCAAACATTTTTCCAGAAACATTTTCCAAATATCTGAATACGGGTTTTGGAAAATAACCCCGCCATGATGCTATATATCCAATATGAGCTCAAAATGATTGCAGGTTTGGCTGTAGCGACGGATTCTTTTTCGAATTCTGTCAAATATTTACCCAGTGTGACCATAGCATAACATTCAATTGAATCAATTACATTTTGAAACAACTTTGTTAGTTGGTAGTTACAAATTTTCTGATTGAAGCACCTTCCAATAAAAAATAATTGTATTTTTGATTCAATTGATGTTCTAATAAATATATTAAAAAAAAACAGTAAAAAAAGATATTTAATCAATTTTTTTAAATGCATTTTGCATCATTTTTTAAAATAATTTTTAATTAGTGTCTCTGATTGATAACATAAATTTCATAATTGAGGCAATTTCAATTAAAAATTTATTGTTTCACTAGTATCTTGTTTGAATTCGTTATGGAATATAAAAATTATTCATTTGTTTTATATTAAAACAAAAAATTGATTTAATCAATTTGTTTTTTAATTCTTTTTTTTTATTATTTTTTCCTTGATTGAGGTAATTTCAATTACAAATTAATTGGCTCAATTAATTTCCTGATTGAAATCATTTTTGAATATAAAAAAACATTAAATTATTTTTTTAACTAACATGCAACTGAATCAATTACATTTTGAAACAACTTTGTTAGTTAATAGTTAAAAATGTTCTGATTGAAACAACTTCCAATAAAAAAAAAAATTGTATTTTAGATTCAATTTATTTTCTAATAAATAAAAAAAACGGTAAAAAATTATTTAATCAATATTTTTTTTTAATGCATTTTGCATCATTTTTTAAAATAATTTTTAATTAGTGTCTCTGATTGATAATATAAATTTCATAATTGAGGCAATTTCAATTAAAAATTTATTGTTTCACTAGTATCTTGTTTGAATTCGTTATGGAATATAAAAATTATTCATTTTTTTATATTAAAACAAAAAATTGATTTAATCAATTTGTTTTTTAATTCTTTTTTTTTTTTTAATTATTTTTTCCTTGATTTAGGTAATTTCAATTAAAAATTCATTGGCTCAATTAATTTTCTGATTGAAATCATTTTTGAATATAAAAAAATTAAATTATTTTTTTTTTAACTAACATTCAATTGAATCAATTACATTTTGAAACAACTTTGTTAGTTAATAGTTAAAAATTTTCTGATTGAAGCAACTTCCAATAAAAAATAATTGTATTTTAGATTCAATTGATTTTCTAATAAATAAAAAAACGGTAAAAAATTATTTAATCAATATTTTTTTTTTTAAATGCTTTTGGCATCATTTTTTTAATAATTTTTAATGGGTGTCTCTGATTGATATTATAAATTTCGTAATTGACGCAATTTCAATTAAAAATTTATTGGTTCACTAGTATCTTGTTTGAATTCGTTATGTAATATAAAAATTATACATTTGTTTTATATTAAAACAAAAAATTGATTTAATCAATTTGTTTTTGAATTCTTTTTAAGCTATTTTTTTTTAAATTATTTTAAATTATTTTTTACTATTTTTTTATTTTTTTATTTATTTATTTTTTTATTTTTAATTTCAATTAAAAATTAATTGGTTCCATAAATTTCCTGATTGAAATCGTTTTTGAATATAAAAAATATTCAATTATTTTGATTCAATTGATGTTGTAAAGTATATACAAATTAATTTAATCAATTATGTTTTGTTTTAATTACTTTTGTTTTTCATTATTTTTTTTTTCATTTTTTTATTATTATTATTTTTTTAATTATTTTTTTTATAATTATTTCTTTTTATAATTATTTCTTTTTATAATTATTTCTTTTTGTAATTATTTCTTTTTATAATTATTTTTTTAATAAACTTTTTAATAGATGTCTGTGATTTATATTAACATTTTCGTAATTGAGACAATTTCAAAAATTAATTGGTTCAAATAGTTTGAATTCGTTATTGAATATAAAAATTATTCATCTTTTAAATTAAAACAAAAAAAAATGATTAAATCAAGTACTTTTTTACTTATTTTTTATTTTTTTTAATTATTTGTTTTTTTATTATTATTTTTTATTATTTCTTTAAATTATTGTTTTAAATTATTTTTTTAACTATTTTTTTTAATAATTTTTTTTAATTATTTTTATTATTTATTTTTTTATTATTTTACTTATTTCTTTTTTTAATAATTTTTTAATTGGTGTCTGTGATTGATATTATCATTTTCTTGATTGAAATTATTTCAATTAAAAATTAATTGGTTCAAATAGTGTCCTGTCTGACTTCGTTATTCTATATAAATATTGTTCAATTTTTTTTTAATTAAAAACAAAAATTAATTTATTCAATTAATTGAATTCAAAAAACCTCGATTGTTGATATTAACATTTCCTTGATTGAAGCAATTTCAATTAAAAACATAATTGTATCAATTAATGTCGTGATTGGAGCCAAAAAATATTTTTTTCTGTGAAGACACCAGTTCAGATTGTAAAATCTTTTAAATATTTTAAAACTGTAACAGAATTAAATACATATGATTTTTAATTAACCTTCAAAAGACATGTGTATAAATTTGACAGCTGTTGAAGCAGCATGTTTTTCCCGCAAAAAATTCACCAATTGATCAAATTTATCATTTTGATGGGGGTTAAAATCACGGTTGCCACAGTTTTCTACAAAAATGGTACAATTTTTACAGTTTGGTAGATTGGTAGAATTCCTGATGTTTTGGTAGATTTAACAAAGTATTTCTCTCCAACTAAGAGGCACTTCACAAATTTTCTATAGAAATAAAATTTGAAAACAAAATTTCTATAGAAATAAAATTTTGACAAAACTTTCTATAGATATAACATTTTGCCAAAATTTTCTATAGAAATATGATTTTGACAAAACATTCTATAGAAATAAAATTTTGACAAAACTATAGAAATAAATTTTTTAGAAAATTTTATATAAAAATTTTCTGTAGAAATAAATTTTTGACAAAATTTTCTATAGAAATAAAATTTTGACTAAATTTTCTATAGAAATAAAACTTTGACAAAATTTTCTATAGAAATAAAATTTTGATAAAATTTTCCATAGAAATAAAATTTTAATAAAATGTTGACAAAACTTTCTATAGATATGAAATTTTGACAAAATTTTCTATAGAAATAAAATTTTGACAAAATTTTCTATAGAAATATGATTTTGACAAAATTTTCTATAGAAATATGATTTTGACAAAATTTTCTATAGAAATAAAATTTTGACAAAATTTTCTATAGAAATAAAATTTTGACAAAATTTTCTATAGAAATAAAATTTTGACAAAATTTTCTATAAAAATAAAATTTTGACAAAATTTTCTATAGAAATAAAATTTTGACAAAATTTTCTATAGATATAAAATGTTGACGAAATTTTCTATTGAAATAAAATTTTTAGCAAAGTTTTCTATAGAAATAAAATTTTGACAAAATTTTCTATAGAAATAAAATTTTGACAAAATTTTCTATAGAAATAAAATTTTTAGCAAAGTTTTCTATAGAAATAAAATTTTGACAAAATTTTCTATAGAAATAAAATTTTGACAAAATTTTCTATAGAAATAAAATTTTGACAAAATTTTCTATAGAAATAAAATTTTGACAAAATTTTCTATAAAATAAAATTTTGACAAAATTTTCTATAGAAATAAAATTTTGACAAAATTTTCTATAGAAATAAAATTTTGACAAAATTTTCTATAGAAATAAAATTTTGACAAAATTTTCTATAGAAATAAAATTTTTAGCAAAATTTTCTATAGGAATAAATTTTTAACAAAAGTTTCTACAGAAATAAAATTTTTAGCAAAATTTTCTATAGAAATAAAATTTTGACAAAATTTTCTATAGAAATAAAATTTTGACAAAATTTTCTATAGAAATAAAATTTTGACAAAATTTTCTATAGAAATAAAATTTTGACAAAATTTTCTATAGAAACAAAATTTTGACAAAATTTTCTATAGAAATAAAATTTTGACAAAATTTTCTATAGAAATAAAATTTTGACAAAATTTTCTATAGAAATAAAATTTTGACAAAATTTTCTATAGAAATAAAATTTTGACAAAATTTTCTATAGAAATAAAATTTTGACAAAATTTTCTATAGAAATAAAATTTTGACAAAATTTTCTATACAAATAAAATTTTGACAAAATTTTCTATACAAATAAAATTTTGACAAAATTTTCTATACAAATAAAATTTTGACAAAATTTTCTATACAAATAAAATTTTGACAAAATTTTCTATACAAATAAAATTTTGACAAAATTTTCTATATAAATAAAATTTTGACAAAATTTATTATAGAAATAAAATTTTGACAAAATGTTCTATAGAAATAAATGTTTGACAAAATTTCCTATAGAAATTGTGGAAAAAATTTTCTATAGAAATAAAATGTTTACAAAGTTTTCTATAGAAATAAAATTTTGACAAAATTTATTATAAAAATAAAATTTTGACAAAATTTCCTATAGAAATAAGATTTTGACAAAATTTTCTATAGAAATAAGATTTTGACAAAATTTTCTATAGAAATACAATTTTGATAAAATTTTCTATAGAAATAAAATTTTGACAAAATTGTGATTCCATTGAAGGCGCTTTGAATATTGCCCCATGAAATTTAGCCCCAAAACCTGAATGAAGTATGACTCCATAACAAAAAGTTTATTTGGAAAACAATTGCACCAAATTTTTTTGTTTTGTTTGGGGAGTAACTTCATTTTGCTTTCGTGGCCCATTTGCATTATGAAAATAACCCCCAATTTGTTCTTTAAGATTGTGTTTGGTTTTCAAGAGGGACCTATTTTTTTATATGTTGGGGTTAATTTTCACACGGTCTTTGACCCCTAATTTTAGTTTGGGTCAATTTTCATGCTTCAGTTACAGTTTTTTGTTGTTTAGTGGCTCTGTTTGGGTTTGGGTTTTGGGGCTCATTTTCCTGGGGCCCAGGTACTCGTAAAGATATTAACTGATATTGTGTACACCATATCATTCACGAGTGGTTCCATTATTTCATCCCAAAATCCAAACCGGAGTCATTCAAGTGGACTGCGCAATTGCTTCCGCATCCACCGTACTCTTCATATCAGCCGCATAGCTAATGTTTATAGGTCAGAATAAAGCTAAGAATCACCAATTCTAAGGTTATATCACTAAAAGAAATACTATAATTCATAAAAATAATTTATAAAAATGCCTTTTGAAGGTTAGGATTAACATATGAATTTAACATTACAGCGCTATCTACGTTGCCGTAACCGGAAAATTTTCTAATGACCCTTATCTAAGAATTTTCAGTGTTTTTTCCTTTTTTTATAATAAAGTAAGACATGAGATGAATTATGTTGTCAATAAAAAAATTGTAAGAGTTTTTTTGTTTTTTAAGAGAACATTCAAATAGTGAAGTTTGTATCCTTATTTGTATGTTTGATTCTGTGGATGTTTTTTCTTGTTTATTTTTTTTTTTGTTTTTCTCTTTATTGATAAAGCAAAACTCACCCGAATGAAAGGTTGAACGTGATGGTACATTCCTGGGAAAATGTCTGCCAGATTTAACAGCCGATGTCACTCTAAGATCGTTGAACACGCTATTTGTGTCGAGGGGGCGGGGGTGTATTCATTTCATATCATATATGGTCGGTACGTTTTGGTTTTCGTTTTGATTAAGGCAGGCAGTCAGTCAGGCAGATATAGGAGGCACAGGCATAGGCAGTTGGTAGTAGTAATAAGTGATTTTTTTGATATAACACACGCACGCACACAAATTATATGATTTGATTGTTTTTTTTTTTTTTTTTGATTGGAATATACAATAAGTAGGTGATAGCAGAGTTTTAACAATTTATTTAGTTAATTTGTTGATTATTATTATTAATTTTTTTGTTTTGGTTTGATTCGAGTTAGATTTGTGGCATGCGTTTGGCAGCGACCAAGCAGTTGATTGTGGTTGATTTGATTTTTCGAAATATTTGATGATGATTTGAGATAGACAGATATATATATTTTTTTTTTTTGATTTGGTTGACATTTGGCGAGTTCGTAAAGTTTTTGATATATTTTGGTGGTGGTTGATATTTTGGTTGGTATGGTGGTGGTGTCATCATGCAAAAAGAAAATGTTCAAAGTAGAGAAAAGAAAATAAAATTAAAAATTAAAAAACACAATCAAATTAAATTCTGATTATTATTAATAATAAAATTTATTTATATATATTGAGATAATGTAAATGTAAAATGGAAATACACATATATATATACTCTTATATATATGTTTAAATAAGAATTATTTATAATACAAATTTGCTTGAATACATATGTAGATGTATGTACGTATGTATATGGATTTTTTTTATATACGTTTATACATTTATTAGAGAGAAAATTTCTAAACTACTACACAGGAGACGACATGTTAAACAAATCTACAGAAAATGATAGTTTGCATAAAACAAAAAGAAAAAACAAATAAAATTCGAAATAATTGTTTATAGTTATATAATAGTAACAAATAACAAAATATGCAACAAAATGTAGTCTTTTTAAGCTTTGTCAAAAAGAAAATATTGTAAATAATTTTAAAAATTATATTAAATATGAATTACTAATTATCCGCCCCCTTTGCCACCTCTTCGGATATTCGAAGTCGCAAATAGCCAGAATTCAATTTTCTTAAAAAAATTTTTTTTTGAAGTAAAGTAGAAATTGAAGTAAATCTGTAGCCTATTTGAGACCCCTCAAATTACGAACATCGTATTTTCCAACGAGAAAAATTTGCCAATTGCGTTAATCATTTCAATTAAAAAATTAATTGGATCAATTAATTTCGTGATTGAATCAAAATTTTGCAGGCAAAATTTCGCTTGTAGATCCTACATGTACCAAAACTACACGACACCGTCATATAAAGAACGTTTAAATCAAGAAGGGCCAACAAGTTAAAAACATATATATAGGAGCTATATCTAAATCTGAACCGATTTCAACAAAAATTGTCATGGACATCCAGAACGTTAATTCTACCCCCTCTGAAAAGTTTCAAGTATATCGGAGTAAAATTTTAGCCTCTGGGGCTACATAAGTGCATATCGGGCGAAAGATATATACGGGAGCTATATCTAAATCTGAACCGATTTCAACAAAAATTAAAATGCATAGTTAGAATGTCAATTCTATTGCCTGTGCAAAATGTCCGAGTAAAAATGTGGTCATATAAGTCTATATCGGACGAAAGCTATATTTGGGAACTATATCAAAATCTGAACCGTTTTTAATCAAACTTGGCAGACACAGTAAGAATAGTAATTCTACTCTCTGTGCAAAATTTCACGTAAAACGAGGTAAAACTATGGCCTCCATAGTTTCAAGTAAATCGGAGTGAAATTTTATTCCTCTGGAGCCACATAAGTGCATATCAGGCGAAAGATATATATGGGAGCTATATCAAAATCTGAACCGATTTCTTCTAAAATCAATAGGGTTCTATTCTGACCCAAAGCACATACTTGTGCCAAATTTGAAGTCGATCGAACAAAAAATTGCGACCTAGATTTTGATTACAAAAATGTGTTCACAGATAGACAGACGGACGGACGGACAAAGGGACATAGCTAGATCGACTCAGGGGCCAGCCCTAAGCATAATTCACAAAGACACTATGTGTCTATCTCGTCTCCTTATGGGTGTTGCAAACATAGGCACTAACATATAATACCCTCTTGTACTATGTGACGCAGGGTAAAAAAATTTACCTTTTTTGGCTTAAAAAAAAGTACTTTTTCGAAGCTCATTTGAAGAATGAAATTTATAATGACTGCCAGTGATTGTCCAATTCGTCGGATTGCAATCCAATGGAAGATTCTACATGACAAGAAGGCATGCTTGCTAACCATTTTATTATGGAGGATCTCATTAGAAACAAGTATATACGGCCGTAAGTTCGGCCAGGCCGAATCTTATGTACCCTCCACCATGGATTGCGTAGAAACTTCTACGAAAGACTGTCATCCACAAATTTCAACTCACTCGGATGAAATTTGCTCCTCCAAGAGGCTCCAAAACCAAATCTCGGGATCGGTTTATATGGGGGCAATAAATGATTATGGACTGATCTGGACCACTTTTGGCATGGTTGTTAAATATCATATACTACCACCACGTACCAAATTTCAACTAGATCGGATGAATTTTGCTTCTCCAAAAGGCACCGGAGGTCAAATCTGGCGATTGGTTTATATGGGAGCTATATATAATTATGGACTGATAGGAACCAATTCCTGCATGGTTGTTGGATACCATATACCAACATCACGTACCAAATTTCAAGCAATGGGAAGAATTTTTCTCTTCCAAGGTGCTCCGGAGGTCAAATCTGGGGATCGGTTTATATGGGGCCTATATATAATTATGGACCGATATCGACCAATTTTTAGCATGGGTGTTTGAGGCCACATATTAACATCACGTACCAAATTTCAACTGAATCAGATGAATTTTGGTCTTCCAAGAGGCTCCGGAGGTCAAATCTGGTGATCGGTTTATATGGGGGCTATATATAATTATGGACCGATATGGACCAATTTTTGCATGGTCATTAGAGACCATATACTAACATCATGTACCAAATTTCAGCCGGATCGGATGAAATTTGTTTCTCTTAGAGGCTCTGCAAGCCAAATCGGGGGATCGGTTTATATAGGGGCTATATATAATTATGGACCGATATGGTCCAATTTTTGCATGGTCATTAGATACCATATACTAACATCATGTACCAAATTTCAGCCGGATCGGATCAAATTTGTTTCTCTTAGAGGCTCTGCAAGCCAAATCGGGGGATCGGTTTATATGCGGGCTATATATAATTATGGACCGATGTGGATCAATTTTTGCATGGTTGTTAGAGACCATAATCTAACACCATGTACCGAATTTCAGCCGGATCGGATGAAATTTGCTTCTCTTAGAGGCTCCGCAAGACAAATCGGGGGATCGGTTAATATGGGTGCTATATATAATTATGGACCGATGTGAACCAATTTTTGCATGGTTGTTAGAGACCATATACTAACACCATGTACCAAGTTTCAGCCGGATCGGATGAAATTTGCTTCTCTTAGAGGCCTCGCAAGCCAAATTTGGGGGTCCGTTTATATGGAGGCTATACGTAAAAGTGGACCGATATGGCCCATTTGCAATACCATCCGATCTACATCAATAACAACTACTTGTGCCAAGGTTCAAGTCGATAGCTTGTTTCGTTCGGAAGTTAGCGTGATTTCAACAGACGGACGGACATGCTTAGATCGACTCAGAATTTCACCACGACCCAGAATATATATACTTTATGGGGTCTTAGAGCAATATTTCGATGTGTTACAAATGGAATGACAAAGTTAATATACCCCCCATCCTATGGTGGAGGGTATAAAAACGAAAAGGTCTTCAATAATATGAAAAAGGTACCTTCTTTTGGCTTACTTTTTCGAAGCTGATTCAATACAATTTCGAGAATGGTATTCGCCGGATTCCAATCCAATGGAATTTGCTATTTCTATAGTTAAGGGAACAAAGGGGGTCATTAGAGCTCGACCGAAGCGGATTTTTTTTGGCCGAAGCCGATTATTTTCCTTAAATTTGCAATTAAAGAAATTTGGTGTATTTTAGTTCAATATTAGAAAGCTTTTCCATCAAATGCAGAAATACAACAATAAAATGTAATTCAGTCCAGTAGTTTGATATTATAATGACAAATTTCTTTTTTTAAATTTTTTACGTTGTATTTGTACTGGGTGTTTTGGACAATTCAATATGAAATAAATTATTCCAAAAACGTCGGCTTCAGTTAAACGGCCTCTTGACGCCGAAGGTCGATTAGTGGCCATTATCGATTTTTGGCCGAATGCTGAAGCCGATGCTTCTGTCGAGCTCTAGGGGTCATAATGGAGGAATATTTAACGTGTTCTGAAATTTATGTTTGTCATTTGAATCAACAAATTTTTTTTTTTTTTTATATGGAGCTCCACGTATCAAATGACTAGCTAAATTATTGAAATTATAACGTTTAACTAACATTTAATTTTTATTATTTTATATTTCAATTATGTTTTTTTCCCTTTATATGCTATAGAGACTCCTTGAAAACGATTTCTACATTTGTTGCATAGTTTAATCAATATACAAGAAATAAAATTGTTGCAAAATAAATTTTAATTATATGAATAGTGAATAGTAGAGTACACAATACATAGGAATAATATAAATACAAAACTAATAAACAAAAAAACAGAAACCAAAGGAAATAAAACAAAGACAAACAAAAAATAAAAAATAACAAAAAAAAACAGAAAAGAAACAACGCTTTTGAAAGTTAGTGATTCCCTTGATCATCACCAACTCTTGGCGGCGAAGTCGTTCCTAAACGTTGACTAAAAAAAAACAAACAAACCTATAGGAGGTTGTATACTGGTTTTATTCCCATTGCTAGGATAAATAGAAATAGAATACTAGCTTATAAAAGAATCAAATCAAATAACCTAGAAAACCTAGAAAAATTAAATCTCCTCATATTAAAGAAGCCTAATAATTTTTAGCGTTTTTTAAAAGGGGATTGGTTTTAGAAGTTTTTTTTTTAGTAAAATGCTAAAAAAAATATTCAAGCCTTAGCCTTTTTAAGCCCCCTTCACATATCATTGTTATAAAAATATTAGTTTTGTTTTTCTCAAAATTACTGAAGCATTACTTAAGGCATTTTTTTAAGGAGTATTAAAAAAAAACAAATAGACAAAACTATATTCTTATTATTTGTTTTTTTTTTTGCTTAATATTAACAGTTTACAACACATTATACTCACCCATGGCATATTAATATGTGAGGAGGATTTATGGTTTTGTAATTGTAGTACCATTTTTGTAGATTGGATTTAATTTGAGTTTTGTTTGCAAAAAATAGTTTTACAACAATAGAGAGTTTATGGTATAAAAAAAAATAAATAAAAATGAAATATCAAAATAATTAGTGCTTTTGGAAATTTCATAATAATAGAGTGTGTTTGTGTGTAAATATATATATTAATAAGAAAAAGAATAATGCCTATTTTGTTAAAAGCATTTAAATTATAAATATATTTTAAATTAAAATAAAAGTAGCCACAATTGTAAGTTATTTGCTTTTTTGTGAGCTTCATTGGTGTTATTGGTATTATTTTTTTTTTTTTACAATGAAATTTCTATAATCCGAACATTATATATTTATTTATTTTGGGAGTTGATAATGATCAAGTTGTTTTAATAGTTTCTTCCCAATCATTTTAGTTATCATTAAAATTTTTTTCTTTTCGTTTTCTTTTTTCTTGGGTTAAAAGCCAAATTTACAAATGGTTAGAGGTTTTTGTTTTAATGGACAAGCACAAAAAACAAAAGATTTCAAGTAAACCATGTTAGAGTGGTATTTGGGTGAATGTTGTTGACATGATAGCCAGGCCAGTATATTTTAAGTAGTGTCAAAAGTAAGTAGCAGTAGTAGTAGTAGTAGTGTTAGTTAGTAGCAGTGGGTGAGTTATTCTTTTTTTATTGATTTGATTTTTAACGAAAAAAAAAACACGATAACAAAACAAAAACAAATGAAAATGAAAAACAAAAAACCTCAACATAAGGTATTCGCATACATACTTTGAGTCTGTTGAAATCGCATTGGTTTTCTCCGTTGAAGAAGTCTTCTCATATAGTGTGGTAGAACGTCTAGGCATCATGCTAACAGTGGCCGATGGACGATTACTACTACTGTTTGTAGGATCATACTTGGGTGTATAACGAGGTTTCGGACTGCTGATAGCTATTTTTCCGCAATAAGCAACAAGAAATTTAGATTTCGATTAGCATGTTGGCAAGCATTGCATGTGTGTTGGTAGGTATACTTACAGGTATCTGCTGTCGTCAATAACTTATGAGTGGCTGAGGCCGGCCTTTGATTTTGAGCCGATAGACGTGCTGTATTCTCTTTGATTGTAGCTGAATCGATAGTATTTTGACGTTTAAAATTGCTACTACTATAGAATAGAAAAGAAAACAAAAATACCGATATAAGGCATTAGTAATTATTATTTTTAAAGTTTAAATAAATATTAATATCATTAAGTATATTTCATAACATAATCTACAATTTTTAATTTTTATTTTTATTGATTTTTATGAAAGTATCCCAATCTTGATATAGCGATTTACCAAATCCATGATATTAAATTTATTTTATATTTTTCATTACAATTTTTATAATTCCTCAAAATTTGATTTTATTCCACATGTTCCGATGTTCGGAGCACGCACACAAAAAAAAAATCTGATTCAATCACGAAATTAATTGATCGAATTAATTTTTTAATTGAAATGTCTTCAATCACGAAAATAATAGTATCAATCACAGTTTTAATTGGTCATAGAAAAAAATCTTGATTAAATAATTAATTGATTTCATTAGCAAATTTCAATTAATTTTTTAATTGATTCAATTAAAAATTTAATTAATGTTGATTGCAAAACTCAATTATTTTTTTAATTAAAAAAGGTCAATATTTTCAATTACTTTCTGAACTGGCTTAGAGTTTTTATTTGGAATATGTTAACAAATGATTGTTTGAAATACATTTTTAATTATGAAATAAACTAACTTAGTCTTTCGAATTTGATTAAAAAGTTAATTGTATCAATTAATTTTTTAATTAAACATTTTAAAATTTTCAATCATTTACTTAATTAACTTAATGTTTCTACTGCTTGGTAGACTGGTAGAATTCTTGATGTTTTACTAGATTTTAAAAAATATGCCTTTCCAACTACGAGGTACCTCAATTTTTTATAGAAATAATAATTTGCAAAAAACTTCTACAGAAAAAGGCTTATAAAACTTCCTACAGAAATAAAACTTTTATAAAATTTCATATAAAAATAAAATTTTCTATAGAAATAAAATTTCGACAAAATTTTCTATAGAAATAAAATTTTGACAAAATTTTCTATAGAAATAAAATTTTGACAAAATTTTCTATAGAAATAAAATTTTGACAAAATTTTCTATAGAAATAAAATCTTGACAAATTTTTCTATAGAAATAAAATTTTGACAAAATTTTCTATAGAAATAAAATTTTGACAAAATTTTCTATAGAAATAAAATTTTGACAAAATTTTCTATAGAAATAAAATATTGATAAAATTTTCTATAGAAATAAAATATTGACAAAATTTTCTATAGAAATAAAATTTCGACAAAATTTTCTATAGAATTAAAATGTTGATAAAATTTTCTATAGAAATAAAAGTTTGGCAAAATTTTCTATAGAAATAAAATTTTGACAAAATTTTCTATAAAAATAAAATATTGATAAAATTTTCTATAGAAATAAAATTTTGACAAAATTTTCTATAGAAATAAAATTTTGACAAAATTTTCTATAGAAATAAAATCTTGACAAATTTTTCTATAGAAATAAAATTTTGACAAAATTTTCTATAGAAATAAAATGTTGACAAAATTTTCTATAGAAATAAAATTTTGACAAAATTTTCTATAGAAATAAAATATTGATAAAATTTTCTATAGAAATAACATATTGACAAAATTTTCTATAGAAATAAAATTTCGACAAAATTTTTTATAGAATTAAAATATTGATAAAATTTTCTATAGAAATAAAAGTTTGGCAAAATTTTCTATATAAATAAAATTTTGACAAAATTTTCTATATAAATAAAATGTTGACAAAATTTTCTATATAAATGAAATTTTGATAAAATTTTCTATAGAAATAAAATTTTTAAAAAAATTTTCTATAGAAATAAAATTTTGACAACATTTTCTATAGAAGTAAAATTTTGACAAAATTTTCTATAGAAATAAAATTTTGAAAAATTTTCTATAGAAATAAAATTTTGAAAAATTTTCTATAGAAATAAAATTTTAACAAAATTTTCTATATAAATAAAATTTTTATATTTTTTTCTATACAAATAAAATTTTTGTTCATTCGTTTTGTTTTGTTATTGTTGTTTTTTTTCTTTAACCATTGTTGTTGTTTTTTTAATTGCAGCTTAAAACCATACATTGACTAAACTCAAGTGCAGCTTAACCAACAGAGGAAAAGAATGTTTGTCATATTTATTTAGGCAAAGCCCTATAGACTGCAAGATGGTTGGATGGACGCACGTTTCGGAATTACCACATTCCTCATCAGCATCCTCTACTTGCAGCAAAACTATCAACCACTTATCAGAATAAATTCAGGCAGTTCATTAAACCCAACAATAAACCACACTTGAACCCTCCGAAAAAAGGCTTTACATTGATAGCCGGCTTAGGCCGAAATAAATTCGTACAAACATCTCTTTTTCTTTGCCACCGTCAAATCATCGATTTGAATGAAGTTGGCTGGGTTTTATTTTGAGCGTGCTTCCTCTTCTTTCTTTCATTCGTTTTGTTTTGTTATTGTTGGTTGATTTTAACAAAATTTTCTATAGAAATAAAATTTTAGCAAAATTTTCTATATAAATAAAATTTTGACAAATTTTTCTATAGAAATAAAAATTTGACAAAATTGTTTTATAGAAATAAAATTTTGAAAAATTTTTCTATAGAAATAAAATTTTCTAAAGAAATAAAATTTTCGCAAAAATTTCAATAAAATAAAATTTTGGCGAAAATTCGCTATAGAAATAGAATTTTAACAAATTTTTCTATAGAAATAAAATTTTGACAAACTTTTCTATAGAAATGAAATTTTGACAAAATTTTCTATAGAAATAAAAATTGTGATAAAATTTCACATAGAAATTAAATTTTGACAAAATTTTCTATTGAAATAAAATTTCGACAAAATTTTCTATAGAAATAAAATTTTGACAAAATTTTCTAAAGAAATAAAATTTCGACAAAAAATTTTATAGAAATAAAATTTTGACAAAATTTTCTAAAGAAATAAAATTTTCGATAGAAATAAAATTTTGACAAAATTTTCGATAGAAATAAAATTTTGACAAAATTTTCTAAAGAAATAAAATTTTCGAAAGAAATAAAATTTTGACAAAATTTTCGATAGAAATAAAATTTTGACAAAATTTTCTAAAGAAATAAAATTTTGACAAAATTTCTTACAGAAGTAAAATTTCTTATAGAAATGAATTTTTTTTTTTTGAAAAATTTCCTTCATAATAAGAGTTTTTAAATTTGGGAGATTTTCTGGTAAAATTTTCTTAAAATTTTGCTCATTTATTATTGGCTCTAGTGGCAATCGATTTGCGATTTTTTATAACAAAAAATTCGACATAAACTGGGACGTAAATCCGAATTCCATTTGAACTTCTTATTAAAGTTTGTATATTTTATGATCATGAAAATATCGGATCGGATTAGGATCATGAAAATGAATATTTAACGATTCCGAATATCGGAATCGGAGGGTATAATTATTATTCGAAATTAAGGAACTTATTGAGTCATTGAAAATGCCACATGAAATCTATCGAAGTCTAGCTATATAGCCTGGTCTTAAGTAAAGATCTGTCTGGGTGAGATGACTGAAATTTGGCATTTTATGCTAACTTCTAATATTAGAGGTGCTGGGATAATTCTTGTATGCTTTATCCATCAGGAGTTAGCATATAGAACCCAAATTGAGTTATCTACCCCAGTAAGAACTTTATTGAAGACTGTAGAAATGCCCACTCTCCCAGACTGAAACATAGTCAGACTTGTATAGATTTGCGCCTGGTATTTTCTTTTCCAGGTCTCAACTAATCATAATAAAATTGTGAGGAATTAAAATTTATGTTAAAAAAAAAAAAAATACGAAAAAAATATATTAAAAAAATGAAAAAGTACGAAAATATTTTTTTGAGGAAATAATAAAGAAATGAGGAAAAATATAAAATCGCTGAGCTTGTTTGGAGAAGGGTAAAAATTCACCTTAAAATTATATTTTTATATTTCTAATTTTTATTACACAAAAAAAAGATTTTCAAATAATAAAATACAAACATAAGAATACATCCCCCGCCGAAGGATTCTATCAATACTAAATTTACTGAAATTTAGTAAAATAGAATAGAATTTAATTTTAATTTAACTAAATTTGTTAAAATTTCATTAATTTTATATATTTTTGGGGGGTAATTAAATTTAAATAAATTCTATTATATATTTTGAAATCTTAAATTGCCTAATGAAATATAAAAAAAAACTCGTTTTACTTACATCGAAGATCTTTCCGCTGCAGATCCAGTGCCAGCAATAGCATAATTAGTGCTGGACGGAACGGTACCAGCTGTTCCTGTGGTAGCAACTTGAGCAGCTGTATTTCCGGGAGCCACACCTTTATAAAATAAATAGAAAAAAAGAAGAAATCATATTATTTGATAAGCTATATACAATTCTATTTTTTTTCTATAAAATGTTTTTAATATTTAAATTAAAAAATAAATATTTTTTATATGTTATAACGTACGTAGAGTATCAGCCCCTGAAGATGCCCTTCTACTTGGTTTCGTACTAGAAGCTGAAATACTTCTATGGACACCGCGATGTGTGGGACTTTGTACTGAAGTATTTGCAGATATAGCTGTTCCATCATTACCCGATATATTTCGTAGTGAAAGTGAGGAACCAGAACGAGAACCATCACTTTCAGGCTATATTTATTTATTTTTTTTTTTTAGTGAAAGGGAAGAAGAAGAAAAGGAGACAAAAAAATTCTTATGAATTTCTCACAACAACAACAAAGAAAACACAAAACAACAACAATAACAAATATGAGGGGGGAAAACACACACACACAAAATATATATACAGTGAAACCTCTGAAAAGTTGACACTTTTGGCAGCTCAAAATTTTATCCATATGTGGGAGTGCTATCCATGATAGTATAGCAAACATCTCACGAAAGTTGTTTACTTTTGAGATGGTTTTCATTTTTCAGAGTGTCCAAGTTTGAAAGGTTTCACTGTATTCGGGGAATTGGGGGGTTTTAGATTTACTTACATCAGTACTTTTTCTTCCCAGCAACAAATATGTGGCAAAGACATCATCATAACGTACTTGTGACAATGAAGCTTCTATTTCTTGTCTATTATAGCCCATTGCAACAAGAGCTTCTGTAAATTTGCAAGGATTTTCATTACGACGACGATACGAATAGAGTAAGTGGTAAACGGAAACACAAACGACGCATGTAACATGTATGTCGAGAAGCCAGTCATTGTTGTAGATAAATCACAAAATAGGTGACATTCGCATACGTGCGCATATATACATAGGTGGGAGGGAAAGAGAAAAAGTCAAATGTTAGCAACCTTATTAAAATAAAATACTAGAATTTCATGGTAAACAAAAAACAAAATACAATTTAATATATTTTTTTTCATATATTTTCCATATTAGTCTCAAAAATGGTATTAAAATGTAAATTGACACCACTATGCTAATCACAGTTTTTTTTTTGTTATTATTTTTTTTATATATAAAAATATGATCAAATATTTATTTAACAAAACCCCTATTGTGATCAAAAAGAAACAAACAAACAATAATCTTGATATTTATCTTTTCTATGGGTTTTCATAACTAAAATGATGGCGCTTCTATAGCTGTGGTAGTTGTACGGAAAAAAAATTCCACAAGTGCGTGAGCTAAGGCATTTAGAACGGAAAATAACAAGGTGGCAAAAGCAATTTTATGAAAAGTACAACAAAGCATATAAATTACTTCCTTATCCATTGCTTCTTAGGGGTATAAAACATCAATTTGATTTTATGAGTTTTTCTAGTAAAAAATTTATAACAAAATTTAAATCGCACTTAGAACCGATATTCCCAATTGAGCCCAAGTATAAAAGAACTCGCTGCTAATAACTCTAATCTGATGAACTAGCTAGATTTCTATTACTTTTCCCCTATATATACATAGTTAATCCAATTAATGGTTGTAACAAAAGCAGCTATAAAATTTCCTGCCTTCTTTCTTATTTTGTTTGGTATTTAACTCCTGGTATTAAATTCTTTCTTTGAGTGGTGTGGAAGAACAGAACAAAAAAAAAACAATCAGCTACTTATAAACATATATACATACGTTGAAATTTTCTTAAAAGCAAACGCACACACACATATATATATACGTAGGAGTAAAAGGAAACACTTAATATTTGCAATGTTTTGTTTTGAAAACAAATCGAGTTATCTTCTTTTTGTTATGGCTAATTTAAAAAAAAGTGGGCTTGTGAGAATATTGTTGCGTTTTAACACTAATAAATTATATTGGTAATTGTAATAAGAAAAACAATAAAAAAAAACAGTACTAAAACTATGAAATATCTTCTGGTAAAAAATATCCAAACTTGTGGTGAGCGGCTACACATTGATAAGAGAAAAAAAAACAAAGAAAATATCCCTTTTTTATGGTCCCAGGGAAGGTGGTGGTGGTGGTCGTGGTAGAAACGGTAATATTGGTGTGAATAATAAAGACAATAGGTGATGATGATGTGGTAGGGGTAGTGGTGATGAAATGGATGTGGAGAAGGGTGTATGATTGGGTTTATGGCAATAAAGGAAGTCATTGGTTGTCTAGAGATGTAGTTTTGCATGGTTGTTATTGTGTGTTCTTCGGTTGTTTGGTCAGTGGGATTAAATGGAGGAGGTGAGGGGTGTTGGTTGGGTGTTACATTATTATTGATAATATAGTGCCAAGTACTGGGTGATGAGCATATATAAAAAATAGACGAAAAGAGATGATGATGGAAAGGCTTTGCAAAAACACTTTTTCTAATAACTATTGATTGTTGCACAAACAAAAGGGTGTCACCTCCACCAGGCATATAATCATAATAGGCTTGACCTTTGGATAACATCTTTTTTTTGTTGACATTTTAAATTACATGAAAATCTTGTGTTTGTCAAATTATTAGAAAAAGTGTTTTTTTTTTGTGATAAGTGACAAGTGAAGGTGAAAGAGTGGCGGCGAGGGGGCGTGTAATCAATCAAAACACTAGTATTGTCATTTTGATTTTATTTTTAACAGCGGCTGTTTTATATACAACGGTCAAAAGAATGAAGAGAATGTTAATTATAATGGCTTTGTATACAGTACCCGTCTTACCTATCCGTTTGACATCGCCCAACTCTTGTTTGGGTTCAATGTAAGGCTTTAATTCGTCATCTTCAAACCCCATATTCATCCATTTATCGCTCATGATGGTTTCGAGACTAGCACGTTTAGCCGGGTTCAATACTAGAAATTTACGCAATAGATTTTCACAGTCAGTAGACATGTAGAATGGAATCCTGGGGGGGTAAAAATTGAGAGGAGAAAATAAATAATCAATAGTATTAATAAATTAAATTTGTATTAAAAAATAATTTTTAATAATGTCTTTAAAATTATATATATTTACAAATATACCATAAAAAAATGGCTGAGTAGATCTTTTTGTCAAAATTTTATTCCTATAAAATTGTTTTTCAAAATCCAATATATCATTTTATTTCTAAAAAAAATTGAAAATTTCATTTTGTTGAGTGGAAATTTTATTTCTATAGATTTTTTAAATTCGATATATAATTTTATTTCTAAAAAAAAATACAAAATATATTTTTTTTAGAAAATTTTGTCAAAATTTTTTCTGTAGGAAATTTTGTCAAAATTTCATTTCTATAGGAAATTTTGTCAAAATTTCATTTCTATTGAAAATTTTGTCAAAATTTTTTCTACAAGGAATTTTGTCAAAAAAAAAAATGTTTATAGGAAATTTTGTAAAAATTTCATTGAAAGAAATTTCAATTGTCAAAATTTCAATTTAATAGAAAATTTTGTCAAAATTTTATTTCTAAAAGAAATTTTACCAAAATTTTATTTCTATAGAAATTTTTGTCAAAATCTTATTTCTATAGAAAATTTTGTCAATATTTTATTTTTATACAACATTTTGTAAAAATTTTATTTATTTGGAATATATTGTCAAAATTTTATTTATATAGAAATTTTTGTCAAAATCTTATTTCTACAGAAAATTTTCTAAAAACTTTATTTTTATATAAAATTTTCTAAAAAATTTTATTTCTATAGAGTTTTGTCAACATTTTATTTCTATAGAATGTTTTGTCAAAATTTTATTTCTATAGAAAATTTTCTCAAAAATTTTATTTCTATAGAAAAATTTGTCAAAATTTTATTCCTATAGAAAATTTTGTCACACTTTATTTCTATTGAAAATTTTTATGTTAGAAATTTTGTAAACATTTTCCTTCTAAAGAAAATTTTGTTATAAGGTTATTTCTATAGAAAAATTTGTCAAAATTTTATTTCTATAGAGAATTTTGTCAAAATTTTATTTCTACAGAAAATTTTCTAAAAATTTAATTTTTATAGAAATTTTTTAAAAATTTTACTTCTCTAGAAGTTTTGTCAAAATTTTATTTCTATAGAAAGTTTTGTCAACATTTTATTTCTATAGAAAATTTTCTCAAAAATTTTATTTATATATGAAAATTTTCTATTTTTATGTTAGCCTGTTTTTTATGTTTATGCAGGCTGGTCCAATGTCGAAATCATTTAAAGTAGAAATTATTACAATATTTATACGAGCTTATTGGACAGGAATATTAAGTGAATTGATATTATTAAGATACTGAAAAGAAAATGCCTGATACCCATCACTGTACGGAAAGATGATGCACAGTAGTGGTGGTGAAAAAATGATTAAATTTGGGAAGAATAATTCTCGTATGTAAATTTCATAAGAAATTAACATAAAAGACCCAAATTAATCGTCTCACCCTGCCAGATCTCGCTAAAGACTATGGAAATGTGTAGTGGCCAACACTGAAACATATATGTATAGTCAGGCTTGCGAGATGGGTATCTGGCATTTTCTTTTCAGTAACTTAATAATATCAAGTCCCTTAATCTACCTGTCCAATAAGCTCGAATAAATATTGTAATAATTTCTAATGAAAATTTTCTCAAAAATTGCATTTTTATAGAAAATTTTTTCAACAATTTTATTTTTATGGAAAATTTCTCAAAAATTGTATTTAAATAGAAAATTTTGTCAAAATTTGTATTTCTATAGGAAATTTTGTCAAAAGTTTATTTCTATAGCACATTTTGTCAAAATTTCATTTCTATAGGAAATTTTGTCAAATTTCTTTTCTATAGGAAATTTTATCAAAATTTCATTTCCATATGGGATATTGTCAATAATGCATTTTTATTTATATAGAAAATTTCGTCAAAATTTTATTTCTATAGAAAATTTTCTCAAAAATTTTATTTTAAGAGAACATTTTGTCAAAATTTTATTTCTTTAGAAAATTTTGTCAAAATTTTATTTCTATAGAAATTTTTGGTGAAAAAAGTTTTATTCTACAGAAAACTTTTGTTTCTATAGAAAATTTCGTTATTTCTATATAAAATTCGGTACAATATTTTATTTTTTTTTTTATTTCAACTTACCTATATTTGCCTCTGAGCACACGTTCTCTTAACTCTCTCAATGTTGAGCCATCAAAAGGTAATGACCCACTCACAAGCGTATACAGTATAACACCTAATGACCAAACATCTACTTCAGGGCCATCATATTTTTTACCCTGGAATAGTTCTGGTGCCGCATAGGGAGGACTACCGCAGAATGTATCCAGTTTAGAACCGGGCGTAAACTCATTGGAGAATCCAAAATCAGCTATTTTAATGTTTAACTCACTATCTAATAAAAGATTTTCAGCTTTTAAATCTCTGGAAAGATGAAAAATCATGATATAAGGTAATGGGTTATGATTAATAAAGATGAAATCATCACAGACAAAAAAAAAACAAAAAACAATATATTTATATATGTATCTGTGTGTATGTGTATTTTCATCAATATTTACCTATGTATTATACGCTTTTGGTGACAATATTGCACAGCAGATACAATTTGACGGAATTTAACACGTGCTTCCTTTTCCTTCATGCGCCCATGTAATACCAAATAATCGAAGACTTCTCCACCCGATGCATACTCCATTACCAAATACAGCGTTTTTTCTGTTTCGATTACTTGAAACAGTTTCACAATATTTGGATGATCGAGCATTTTCATTATTCTAACCTGGAAATCATAAAACATCGTTGATGTTGTTGTCGTTCGGAAAAGCGTTTATGGTATTACTTACCTCTCTAAAGAGCTTTTGCAACGAACCAGGATTCAACTGGGTTTTGTCAATTATTTTAATGGCCACCTCCTTGCCGGTGGGCAAGTGTTTGGCCAATTTCACTTTAGCAAAATTACCCTTGCCAATTGTCTTAATTAATTTGTATTTGCCAATATGCTCCTCAGTAGCCCGCCAACGCATGGGCGCGCTGCTGCGTATAGCCATATTGGGAGATCCCTGAAAAAAAAAAAAAAAATAAAAGAAAAAATAAATAAATATGTAAACAAATAAATATTTAGCACATTATATTGAAGGAAACTTCCATTTTATTCATACAAATATAATTTTTTAATCATATTATCATGAAATTGAAATGACAAAATCACAGTATACTCAAATATGTATACTTTTAATTTAAGCTAACGAGGTTAGGTTAGCTAATGAAGGAATTTTCTATTACTGTTATTTATATCTTCCGCTTACTATAATTCACACACAATAATTATAGAATCTAATGACCTATTCACAAATTCTAATATTTTACACAAATATGATATGTTAGAGTGTGAATTTGAGAAGTAATGGTACCAATAAGTAAGCAATTTGCATATCTCAGAATTTCACACGTTTTCTAAAAATAAATCATCTTGTATGTGAGAAATGATGAAATTTATGATTAAAAAAGTGACAAAAAAATAAGTAAATTTTTCTGAGTATGGTTGATACAACGTTGTTTTAATTTTAATTGAAAAACTTTTTTCAAGTAAAATTGAACATCAAAAAACATTTTCATTAAAAAATATGATTGAATTAATGATTTAAATAAATCCAAAATCAATCACAGAAGCTAATAGAAACTAGTATTTTGTCAATTAAAACTATTAAAATGTTGATTGAGATTATGGACCTATTTTGAAAACTTTAAGCGGTTGTTTTGTATAAGGTAATTTTGTAGGTATGGGCCGATATTGACAATTTCTAATATCGCCACTAGAAGTTGGGTACACACAAAAAAAATTTTTCTGATTCAATCACGAAATTAATTGATCCAATTAATTTTTTAATTGAAATGTCTTCAATCACGAAAATGATAGTATCAATCACAGTTTTAATTGGGCATAGAAAAAATTCTTGATTAAAATATTAATTGATGTCATTTCAATTAATTTTTCAATTAATTTTTTAATTGATTCAATTAAAAATTTAATTGATTTTGAATGCAAACCCTAATTAATTTTTTATTTAAAAAGGTAACTATTTTCAATTACTTTCTGAATTGGCTTAGAGTTTTTATTTGGATTAAGAAATGTTCATCACTTTTTTTAACTGACTTACCCCCATTTTCATGAAGCTCCGTTAGTGCTACGTTAGCTAACGAACTTTTAAACTGTGATATCTACATATCTGTCATCTTGCGTATATATTCTATATGCCAGTAAGAAACTTAACTGCTGAAAATTTTTCAGTTAAAGTTAACCGGAGAAAAGATATTTCCATTTTTCTTTCTGTTAACTGGCAGTTAAAGCCTAACGGAGCTACATGAAAATGGCCGTTAGTCTTCCGAATATGATTAAAAAGTTAATTGTATCAATTAATTTTTTAATTAAAAATTTTAAAATTTTCAATCATTGACTTAATTAACTTTATGTTCTATCTTGATTAAAAAGTTAATTGTATCAATTAATTTAATAATTGAAAAAATATTCAACTTCAATTAACTTTTTAATTGGAAATATTTTGGTGATATTTTTTATGTGTATTTCTTCAATTCAGTTTGTAAATGAATATGAAAAAAATTTTATTTATTTTGACAAAATTTTCTATAGAAATAAAATTTTGACAAATTTTCTATAGAAATAAAATTTTGACAAAATTTTCTTATAGAAATAAAATGTTGACAAAATTTTCTATAGAAATAAAAATTTGACAAATTTTCTATAAAAATAAAATGTTGACAAAATTTTCTATAGAAATAAAATTTTAACAAAATTTTCACAAAATGTTCTATAGAAATAAAATTTTAATAAAATTTTCTATAGAAATGAAATTTTAACAAAATTTTCACAAAATGTTCTATAGAAATAAAATTTTGATAAAATTTTCTATAGAAATAAAATTGTGACAAAATTTTCTATAGAAATAAAATTTTTACAAAATTTTATATAGAAATAAAATTTTGAGAAAATGTTCTATAGAAACAAAATGTTGACTAAAATTTCCTATATAAACAAAATTTTCTATATAAAAAAATGTTAACAAAATTTTCTATAGAAGTAAAATTTTTACAAAATTTTCTATAGAAGTAAAATTTTCACCAAATTTTCTATAGAAGTAAAATTTTGACAAAAGTTTCTATAGAAATAAAATTTTGAGAAAATTTTCTATAGAAATAAAATTTTGAGAAAATTTTCTATAGAAATAAAATTTCGACAAAATTTTCTGTAGAAATAAAATTTTTAGAAAATTTTCTATAGAAATAAAATTTTGACAAAATTTTCTATAGAAACAAAATGTTGACTAAAATTTCCTATAGAAACAAAATGTTGACTATAATTTCCTATAGAAATAAAATGTTGACAAAATTTTCTATAGAAATACAATTTTGACAAAATTTTCTGTAGAAATAAAATTTTAACAAAATTTTCTATAGAAGTAAAATTTTGCCAAAATTTTCTATAGAAATAAAATTTTGACAAAATTTTCCATAGAAATAAAATTTTGACAAAATTTTCTATAGAAATAAAATTTTGACAAAACTTTCTATAGAAATAAAATTTTGACAAAATTTTCTATAGAAATAAAATTTTGACAAAATTTTCTATAGAAATAAAGTTTTGACAAAATTTTCTATAGAAATAAAATTTTGACAGAATTTTCTATAAAAATAAAATTTTGACAAAATTTTCTATTGAAATAAAATTTTGACAAAATTTTCTATAAAAATAAAATTTTGACAAAATTTTCTATTGAAATAAAATTTTGACAAAATTTTCTATTGAAATAAAATTTTGACAAAATTTTCTATTGAAATAAAATTTTGATAAAATTTTCTATAGAAATAAAATTTTGATAAAATTTTCTATAGAAATAAAATTTTGACAAAATTTTCTATAGAAATAAAATTTAACAAAATTTTCTATAGAAATAAAATTTTGACAAAATTTTCTATAGAAATAAAATTTTGACAAAATTTTCTATAAAAATAAAATTTTGACAAAATTTTCCATTGAAATAAAATTTTGACAAAATTTTCTATAGAAATAAAATTTTGACAAAATTTTCTATAGAAATAAAATTTTGACAAAATTTTCGATATAAGTAAAATTTAACAAAATTTTCTATTGAAATAAAATTTTCACAAAATTTTCTTTAGAAATAAAAATTTGACAAAATTTTCTATAGAAATAAAATTTTGACAAAATTTTCTATAAAAATAAAATTTTGACAAAATTTTCTATTGAAATAAAATTTTGACAAAATTTTCTATAGAAATAAAATTTTGATAAAATTTTCTATAGAAATAAAATTTTGACAAAATTTTCTATAGAAATAAAATGTTGACAAAATTTTCTATAGAAATAAAATTTTGACAAAATTTTCTATATAAATAAAATTTAACAAAATTTTCTATAGAAATAAAATTTTCACAAAATTTTCTTTAGAAATAAAATTTTGACAAAATTTTCTATATAAATAAAATTTTGACAAAATTTTCTATTGAAGTAAAATTTTTACAAAATTTTCTATAGAAATAAAATTTTGACAAAATTTTCTACCCACTCTGCCCTCAGTAATGCTTGCGAAATTTTAGAAGATTTCAATGCTTTTCTAAATGATTTCACCCAAAGTATTTCGATTTGGCAATAAAAATATATCGATTCGCCTTAAAATAGAATCGGACAGCACTTATTGATGATAGAAAAGTTTACCAATTGTGTTATTACAATGGACTAAATCTTAGTTAGCTTTGAGTAACCGGCCTAACATAAGATCCAATTTCAACTCTTATTTAGCAACCTCAGAGCAAGTCTCGACAAAAGCTATATGGATTCTGAAACTTAGGTTACTTCCACACATTTTTGTTATTTGAATTAATATCACCGAAGAAAATGTTTAGTTGGTCCCCAACCTATATTTTAGGTCGGGGACCAAATCAAATGATCGGCCTCTACTAATTTCTCTTCCAAAAATTGTAATGGCTAGGGATCGCCATATCCGAAATTGCGACTCATTCCCATTGGCATAAGAGCTCTCCATTATCATGTTTTTTGCAAATATTTTACACAATATTTATTTAAATGTTTTTTTTTTGTTTTTCAATTATTTCAATAAATACCTTTTTCGCTTTAGCTGCATTAGCAGATTCCCTATTTTTGAATTTTTCAGCTTTACTTGTGGCCACTATGGGCAAACCACCATTTTCCATCATTGTAACCACCACTTTATTATTTGTCGATGTTGTACCACCACCGGTGCCAGAGGCTGAGGTAATACCCTCCTTTACGGGAGCCAATGTATTCAGTGCTGTTGTCCCCTCATGACCCAGTTTATTATTCAATTTTCGATCTATATAACTCCCCTCTTTGTTGTAGCTTTGCATTTGTTTAACGGTGGCGGGCGTATGTGATTTGGAACGTTTTAAAAATTTCATCATTTGACTTTTCACCTTTGATGATGATTTATCTCCACCACCAGCACCACCAGTGCCATTATTATTTGTACTACTGCTATTACTATTGCTATGAATAGTCATTGAGTTTCGATTGGAATTGCTGAGGGCAATGCTGCTGGGATCCAAAAATTTTTTACCCCCACACTTGGCATCCAATAAATGCAAACGGCGAAAATTTCCATCGGCCAGCCGTATATAACAGCCCTCAGACATTTTGTGATATGAATCTGTGGGCAATTTATGGAAGTTTCCTTGTGGGGTGCGATAATAACAATAATCTGTCTTGTGATAGCCATTCTCTATGGCAGAACTATTTTGATGGGAGTCGGTAACAGTTGCAGGTTTTGTTGTGATGATCTCTAATTTTTTCAATTCCTTTTCGGCATTAAAGTTTATTGGTGGTGCTGCCATAGTTACGGGACGTACACGGGCTAAATCCAGGCCGCCCCTACGTAGTTTATCGGATGCACCAACACCACCTCCGCCGCCGCCCGCGGTGGCGTTGGCCGTTGTGGGTAATGTGGCATTTTGTCGTTCTCTATAAAGCACCGTATTACTATCATCGGTGGTATGACCACCATCATGAGAATTATTTTTGTTGTTATTATTATTATTACTGCTATGATGTATGTTGCTGCTGGCGGTCTGTCCCATATTACTGAAAATGAATTCCTATGCAAAGCTATGTGAATGAAGTCTTCGTTGTTGTCGTCACCGCACATTGACACATTTCTCCAAAACTTCTATTTTTCTCTTGCGCCAATGTCGTAGTAGCCGTAATAGATTTGCTGGATGGGTGTTTAGTTGGAATTGTTTTCAATGGATTTGGTTTATAGCTTTTAAGGAATGGTTGGTAGTATGTTGTTACCAGTATTGACATTGGTAAAATAATTTACGAAGCACAAAAAATTTCTATTTTTATTTTTATTTTTTTTAAGAGAAGAGAGTTTTTATTTTCTACTTTTTTCGATAGCACAAACGACGTTTATAAACAATATACATACATACACGCATTTCTCCATGCATACATACACAGCTACAAACAAATTTATGCAAATAGAAGTAAGAAAATTTTCATTAAACATTCATTGGGCATGAACTTATAAATACACTGTTGTTGTTGGTATTAATAAATCGCGTAGAAAGGGGAACACGTCGTTTGTGTCTTTCGAGTTTAACCATAAGATGAGATTTTTAAACAGAAACAGTGTTGCCAACTGGTGGGGTTTGAGAGAATAATTTATAGCTTCACCATAATGACCAAAATATTAAGGCTTAGTTTTTTTTTTCGAAAAATTCACTTTACCAAAGTGGTTAAAAAATGGGACAAGGGAATGGATTTTAAAGAGAAAATTTAAAGTAAAGAAAATTGTCGGTCGGTCCATATATCGACCCTGAAAATTGGTATTTTTTTATGACAAAACTACGTCTTCTTCTAGATTGTCTTTGGAGCATTTCTAGTTTAGCTATACCACTCAAAAACTTTTATTGTAACGATAGAGAATTAAATGTCGAAATACCAAGTAACCGGTTTGGGAATGTAACCGGTTACTCGAGCCTAAAGTGTTGGTAAAAATGCATTTCATTTCGGAGCTTCATGAAAATGGGCGATAGTGACAGAAAAGTCAATAACGAGACCTAAAAACCTGTCTCAAAATAAAAAAAAAATTTAAAAAAAATTGTAAAACCGGTTCTAGTGAACCGATTACTTTTAAATGTGCATTACTAAAAAGGTAAAGATGTCATCTTTCAAATGAGGTTTGACCGTAGTCCAACTATCTACATTAATAAATGTGTATTTTTGAACCGGGGATTTTCACAAAACCGGCCATAAATAAAAGTGTTCAATATAAAGTAACCGCTTGTAAATTGCAGCCAACACTTCCGTTTATCCGTGAAAGTCAAATTTAGCCAGATATCTCTGTTGAATCGTAGATAGATGCACTGATGCAGTTAATTATATCCGTGAAAAGTGGAATTTTGCATAACATATATATTAATTTTTGTTTGGAAGTTGTTTTTCGGGTAGATTAAAAAAGAACCGGTTCTAAAGCAGTTGATAGGAACCGGTTTTAAAACACTTGGTCACATAAAAAATACGTGAATTTTTTGAAAAAAAAAAAACAAGTATATACGGCCGCAAGTTCGGCCAGGCCGAAGCTTCTAAACACTGTCATCCACAATCGTATTGAACCGGATCGAATGAATTTTGCTCCTCCAAGAGGCTCCGGAAGTCAAATCTGGAGAATGGTTTATATGGGGGCTATATATAATTATGCACCAATATGGACCAATTCTGGCACGGTTGTTAGAGACAATATACTAACACCATGTTCCAAATGTCAACTGGATCGGATGAAATATGCTTCTCTTAGAGGCTCCGCAAGCCACATCTGGGGATCGGTTTATATGGGGGCTATATATAATTATGGACCGATGTGGACCAATTTTTGCATGGATGTTAGAGACCATATACTAACACCACGTTCCACATTTGAACCGGATTGGATGAATTTTGCTCCTCCAAGAGGCTCCGCAAGCCAAATCTGGGGATCGGTTTATATGGGGGCTATATATAATTATGGACTGATGTGGACCAATTTTTGCATGGTTGTTAGAGACCATATATCAACACCATGTATCAAATTTCAACCGGATCGGATGAAATTTGCTTCTCTTTGAGGCTCCGCAAGCCAAATCTGGGGATCGGTTTATATGGGGGCTATATATAATTATGGACTGATGTGGACCAATTTTTGCATGGTTGTTAGAGACCATATACCAACACCATGTACCAAATTTCAGCCGGATCGGATGAAATTTGCTTCTCTTATAGGCCTCGCAAGCCAAATCTGGGTATCGGTTTATATGGGGGCTATAAGTAAAAGTGGACAGATATGGCCCATTTGCGATACCATCCTACCTACATCAATAACAACTACTTGTGCCAAGTTTCAAGTCGATAGCTTGTTTCGTTCTGAAGTTAGCGTGATTTCAACAGACGGACGGACGGACTGACATGCTCAGATCGACTCAGAATTTCACCACGACCCGGAATATATATACTTTATGGGGTCTTAGATCAATATTTCGATGTGTTACAAACGGAATGGCAAAGTTAATATACCCCCCATCCTATGGTGGAGGGTATAAAAATATATATATTTTTTTTATGAACCGGATATCGATATAATATCTCCGGTTCTAAGAAGAATTTTCATGTAAAAAGCGCAGGGGGCGATTTTTTTTTTACCCGGATATGGATATAAATCTGTTAATATCTTCTTCGGTTGTAAATAAAATATAGGTATAAAATGTGCCTCAAACGAAGCGTTTCTTTTTAAACCGGGAAGGGATATACTATTTTTGATCGTATTTTTGATCGCTGTCGATTTTTTTTCAAATAAATTGCGGTATTTTTTTGACAAAAATTTTCCTTTTTTGTATAAACATTTTAAAATCACCTATTCTGGTGGAGATTTCAGCTTAGGTTTGACTTTGAGAGATTTGAGTGTTAGTTAAAAACACAATCGGTTAAGTAGCATATTTTCATCGACTAGTTTTTCAGTTTTAAGATGTTTTGTAAAAAACACCGGTTCCAAAAGAAAACACGTTTTTATCTGTATTTTCGGAACGGATTATTGGTTTAGATCGATTCATACATTATTTGAAAGTTTTCATCATTAGCTTTCGGGTCAACAGAAACGGTTTAAATAAAACCATATTAACTTACATTTTAGAGCCGAATAACCGGTTACCCGGTTATTTTTTGCCAGGAAAAAAGTTATAATGTTCTATCATCATGAAGTTAAAAAAAATCTAAGAGGTATAGCTAAACTAGAGTATAGCATATTTTGAGGAGAAAATATTAATTAAAAATATTGTCGGAAATGCCTAGTTCTCGAGATATTGCAAAAGCTCTCTCGATTCTCTCGATAGTTTATAGAGCATAGGTTAGGTTAGGTGGCAGCCCGATGTATCAGCCTCACTTAGACTATTCAGTCAATTGTGATACCACAGTGGTGAACTTCTCTCTTTATAGAGCATGGTGAGAGCAACAGAGCCACAATGAGAGCCTTTCATGCTAACTACTTCAAGATGCTGGTTGGCCGCACATCTAATTGCAGATTTCAAAGCATTAGGGCATAAGAGGAGCTGGATACCTGATAAGTCTCTTCAAATTTGCCCTTGTCAGTCACTTGAAAATGCTCGTGCACGGACCAGAGTTGACGTTGTGAATTCGTACAAGGTGGCACAATTGTCTCACTCCCAATAAAAGGTTGCACGCTAAATGCGAAAAAGGGCCACAAAAAGTGACATATAAAGTTTTTATAAAGACAAAAATCTGAATTAATTGGATTTTATTCGACTTTTTTAAGTAGATATGAATGAACCCAATAATTTTGTCTTTTTCTAAAGGAATTTTGTCTCCATTTAATCGAAAATCAATTTTTGAAATCAACACTTCAGGGGAGAACCTGCCTGAGAACAATGAAAAAATTTCTTTGCCTATCTTCAGGCGTCACAATTAACATAGAAAAACAATCACGAAAATTTTTCCAATTAAAGTCTTGAGTTTAAAAAAATATTCAATCAAAAATTCAATTGATTCAACTTATTTTTTAATTTAAACAAAAATCAATCACAAAAATTATTAGTATTAATTAATTTTTTAATTGGATCAATTAATTTTTTAATTTGATCAATTATTTTTTAATTGACTTTCAATTAATTTTTTAATTGACTTTCAATTAATTTTTTTAATTGATACTATCATTTCTGTGATAGAAGACATTTTAATTAAAAAATTAATTAGATCAATTAATTTCGTAATTGAATCAGATTTTTTTTTGTGTGTGATGTGATGCGAAAAAGTGTTCAAAACTATAGTATTGGACTATAATTTCTATTTTATGTTTAGGCACCGATCACATCGGTAATTTAAAAGGGACCCGGAATTAAAATGTACACTAAACAGGAATTAATTAAAAGGTTTGGCAAAATGGTGAAAGGTGTAACAAAAATCGGACAAGTATGGCAATTAACAGGTTGGCTGATAAGTCCCCGTTCTGACACATAGATGGCGTCACTAGTATTAAATGCATATTATTTTTATATAGTACCAACCTTCAAATGATTCGTGTCAAAATTTGACGTCTGTAAGTCAATTAGTCTTTTGAGAAGCAACTTTTGTTATTGTGAAAAAAATGAAAAAAAGGTATTTCGTGTTTTGATAAAATACTGGTTTCTAAAGGAAAAAAAAAATACGGCGGAAGCAAAAACTTGGCTTGATAATGAGTTTCCGGACTCTGCTCCAGGGAAATCAACAATAATTGATGGGTATGCAAAATTCAAACGTGGTGAAATGAGCACGGAGGACGGTGAACGCAGTGGACGCCCGAAAGAGGTGGTTACCGACGAAAACATCAAAAAATCCACATAATGATTTTGAATGACCGTAAAATGAAGTTGATCGAGATAACAGAGGCCTTAAAGATATCAAAGGAACGTGTTTGTCATATCATTCATCAATATTTGGATATGCGGAAGCTCTGTGCAAAATGGCTGCCGCGCGAGCTCACATTTGACCAAAAACAACAACGTGTTGATGATTCTGAGCGGTGTTTGCAGCTGTTAACTCGTAATACACCCGAGTTTTTCCGTCGATATGTGACAATGGATGAAACATGGCTCCATCACTACACTCCTGAGTCTAATCGACAGTCGGCTGAGTGGACAGCGACCGGTGAACCGTCTCCGAAGCGTGGAAAGACTGAAAAGTCCGCTGGCAAAGTAATGACCTCTGTTTTTTGGGATGCGCATGGAATAATTTTTATCGATTATCTTGAGAAGGAAAAAAAAACTATTATATGGCGTTATTGGAGCGTTTAAAGGTCGAAATCGCGGCAAAACGGCCCCATATGAAGAAGAAAAAAGTGTTGTTCCACCAAGACAACGCACCGTGCCACAAGTCATTGAGAACGATGGCAAAAATTCATAAATTGGGCTTCGAATTGCTTCCCCACCCACCGTATTCTCCAGATCTGGCCCAGCGACTTTTTCTTATTCTCAGACCTCAGAAGGATGCTCGCAGGGAAAAAATTTGGCTGCAATGAAGAGGTGATCGCCGAAACTGAGGCCTATTTTGAGGCAAAACCGAAGGAGTACTACGAAAATGGTATCAAAAAATTGGAAGGTCGTTATAATCGTTGTATCGCTCTTGAGGGGAGCTATGTTGAATAATAAAAACGAATTTTGACAAAAACTGTGTTTTTTTTGTTAGACCGGGGACTTATCAGCCAACCTGTTAGTGGCACAAAAATGTCAACTCTTGAAAAAAGTGACAAAATTACCACAAAAATGCCACAAGGGTAAAATTAGCAACGGCAATACGGATTCGTAAAAATATATACCACAGATCTGCTTGCCATTACAGTACATACCAATAGGTTAGGTTAGGTGGCAGGCCGATGTATCTGGTACACTTAGACTATTCAGTCCATTGTGATACCACAGTGGTGAATTTCTCTCTTATCACTGAGTACTGCCGGATTCCATGTTAAGCTCTATGACAAGGGAGCTCCTTTTTATAGGCGAGTCCGAACGGCGTTCCACATTGCAGTGAAACCACTTAGAGAAGCTTTGAAACACTCAGAAATGTCACCAGCATTACTGAGGTGGCATAATCCACCGCTGAAAAATTTGTTGGCGTTCGCTCGAAGCAGGAATGGAACCCACGACCTTGTGTATGCAAGGCGGGCATAGGTTAGGTTGAAAAACTTTTTTGGTGTTCGGTCGAAGCAGGAATCGAACCCACGACCTTGTGTATGCAAGGCGGGCATAGGTTAGGGTTAGGTTAGGCTGAACAACTTTTTTGGTGTTCGGTCGAAGCAGGAATCGAACCCACGACCTTGTGTATGCAAGGCGGGCATAGGTTAGGGTTAGGTTAGGCTGAAAAACTTTTTTGGTGTTCGGTCGAAGCAGGAATCGAACCCACGACCTTGTGTATGCAAGGCGGGCATGCTAACCATTGCACCACGGTGGCTCCCTAGGTGGCATCCCGATGTATCAGGCTCACTTAGACTATTCAGTCCATTGTGATACCACATTGGTGAACTTCTCTCTTATCACTGAGTGCTGCCCGATTCCATGTTAAGCTCAAACCATTGCACCACTGTGGCTCAATAGAGGTCTTGACTACATATCAATAGAGGTCTTGACCAGCAGTGTTGTCAGATTAGGGGATTTTTCCCCAAACCGGGGATTTTTTCTCGTGGTTGGGGATATTTTTTTCACTTTGGGGATCTGGGGATTTGGCTGGGGATAACGTCGTAATTTGAGGACATTTCCACCTTCAATCACATACGAGTATCAAATTTTTTATAGAAAATGTAAAAGCGAAGTAAAATAAGGCTCATGGGCAAACCGCGTTTCTATTTACCATCGCAGCTTCATATTTATGTAACAAATTTGAAGAAGGCCTAACTTCCATAATGTATCTGTCCGGTCTTACTTGGTCTTATTAAGTACCTTGAAATTTTTTTTTGTAATTTCATTTCGCTTTCGTTTCGTTTGTTCCTGCGGTCAGTAGACAGAAAATAACAATTTAAAATGGAAATAACCTAATTTTAATCTAAATGTTTTCAATAAAACATTTAACACGAAATTTTTACACATTGGATAAGGAAATTTATTGGTAGAAATTTTTTGGAAAAAGATGAAATGGGTCAGAAGTTATTGACAATCCAAAATTTTGCGTTTTGCGAATTCGTAAACCAGATCACAGTGGATTGTATAACTTTCTAAAAAAAACTTGGTCATTTATTAGAGAATTGGATAATGTGAAATTATTTTTCTTTTTCATAGAATAAAACTTACATACACACAATAATTATATGAATTTTCCTTTGGGGATTTTTCATTGGGAAAATATTTTAGTTGAGGAATTTTTGGGGATCTCTCTCGAAAAATTCTGGCAACCGTGTTGACCAGCCCCAACCGTGTAATAGGACAGTTTTCGTGGCTCTGCTTACCATTACAGCACATATTAACAGCGGTCTGGACCAACCCAAACCGTATCATAGGACTGTTCTTGTGGCTTTTCATATGGAAACCCCTAATATCCTCATCGATAACATAACATAGCACAGACATTTCTACCGCCGGAAACGAACCATTGGAATGTGAATTATTTGTGAGTAAACCAATCGCATTGGAGTACCTAAATTTTCTAAAGGAGAACCCGATTTTTTCTGTTTGATCACTATTCAAACCCTAAAAACTTCATGTATATATCCACAGCTAGATTGCACTTTTGTCCATCTATCTGGTGACTCGTTTACATATATAACTGGCATCTTAGGTATTTTGCTTTTGTCTTTTACAATATTTACATTATCTGGAATTACAAGAGATAACGCCAAGTAGCAGATATATGTAACAAGTGTATCGTAGACGTTGCAGTCTATCTATTTCTTCATTTCACAAGCGCATTTCAACAAATAATGCAATAACAGCAAAAAAAAAAGAACAAAACACGATTGCTAAGAATCACCACAAACGTTATGAGTTTCAGTTTTCAGATGATCTTTAGCAGTCAACGATCACATATTCTTATTTTTTATATATATATGGTAGAATCTATTGCTGCTGCTGTTACAGATAGTGAAATGCGAGCGATTATGTGTAATATCAACAAAGATTACCCACCAAACTATATATAAATTCTATGGCGTATTATTTATTTCATGAGGAAGAAAAATAATAGTAAGAAACCGCCTCTATCCGATAGATCTGTTTATAGTAAAGAAAGGACAATAACAACAACATCAGCAGCAGCAGCTGCAGACTCTAAAGTTTTGAGATGATATTCTGCTGTCATATTTTTTTTTTTTACTGTATGGTTGCAGCAACCAATGAACCTGTCTTGCTAATCTCATTTAAGCTTTATCAATTAATTTGTGCACAACGTAGGTATAGAGATACCAACAAGAATGAGGATTGTAAACTATTCTCATATTATATATATATGGGGTGTTCCATGACAATTTTTTGTTTGATTAGGAATTTAATATAAAAGAGAGAATTTAATATAAAAAAGAGAGATCAATTTTTGGTTATTTTACAGGAGAAAAACAAAAACTTGATACAATCCATACATTTTTAGAAACAATGAACAATTATTTTAATTCAATTTTTATTTCCCAATTAAAAATGTTTTAAATTTATTATTAATGGCTAAAGAAGAACCAACACAGAAAAGTTTATTTTATTAAAGCCGAACTAAAAAAAAACATGCTCTGTTCTAAAGATTTTGTCTTTACTTTAAAAATTTTGGTATTGATTCCGATCCAAAGAAGCGGAAAATACTACACGCAGAGAAGGAAACATGTTACATGGTCACCATTCAAAAATAACATTTTGCTCTTGAAACATGGTTGAGGTGATCATATTCCTTCTCTGGGTGTAGTAAGGATACTTTTAAGACACAAATCTATTTTAAATTTGGGTTTTGTGTACTTGCTTCTTGGAAGCAAATTTAAATTTTTCGCGTTTTCATCCTTTTTTCTTCTTCATATGCTATCAAAGACCTTTAAAAACGAGTTAACGGCAACTTTATTTTCCAAATTAAGACTCGACTTCCAGTAGAAATTATGCTATGTTTCAAGTAAAAAACGTCTTTAACAGGTTGGCTGATAAGTCCCCGGTCTAACAAAGAAACACATTTTTTTGTCAAAATTCGTTTTTATTATTCAACATAGTTCCCTTCAAGAGCGATACAACGATTATAACGACCTTCCAATTTTTTGATACCATTTTGGTAGTACTCCTTCGGTTTTGCCTCAAAATAGGCCTCAGTTTCGGCGATCACCTCTTCATTGCAGCCAAATTTTTTCCCTGCGAGCATCCTTTTGAACAAGAAAAAGTCGCTGAGGGCCAGATCTGGAGAATACGGTGGGTGGGGAAGCAATTCGAAGCCAAATTCATGAATTTTTACCATCGTTCTCAATGACTTGTGGCACGGTGCGTTGTCTTGGTGGAACAACACTCCTTTCTTCTTCATATGGGGCCGTTTTGCCGCGATTTCGACCTTCAAACGCTCCAATAACGCCATATAATAGTCACTGTTGATGGGTTTTCCCCTCTCAAGATAATCGATAAAAATTATTCCATGCGCATCCCAAAAAACAGAGGTCATTACTTTGCCAGCGGACTTTTGAGTCTTTCCACGCTTCGGAGACGGTTCACCGGTCGCTGTCCACTCAGCCGACTGTCGATTGGACTCAGGAGTGTAGTGATGGAGCCATGTTTCATCCATTGTCACATATCGACGGAAAAACTCGGGTGTATTACGAGTTAACAGCTGCAAACACCGCTCAGAATCATCAACACGTTGTTGTTTTTGGTCAAATGTGAGCTCGCGCGGCACCCATTTTGCACAGAGCTTCCGTATATCCAAATATTGATGAATGATATGACCAACACGTTTCTTTGATATCTTTAAGGCCTCTGCTATCTCGATCAACTTCATTTTACGGTCATTCAAAATCATTTTGTGGATTTTTTTGATGTTTTCATCGGTAACCACCTCTTTCGGGCGTCCACTGCGTTCACCGTCCTCCGTGCTCATTTCACCACGTATTTTATCAAAACACGAAATTCCTTTTTTTCAATTTTTCTCACAATAACAAAAGTTGCTTCACAAAAACGCTCTATAAAGGGTGATACGGTCAAAATTTGGTCAAGGGAAAACGCGTGTAAATCGGTGAAATCGTTTATTTAAAATTCTTTTTTAAAATACTTTAAATTTCTTTTTCAAGTTCAATTAGTATAAAATTCAGGAAAAATATTCAGTTAGGCTTTCGCTTTTCCAAATCCGAATTGCCGGGCCTCACGCTTGACACCTGCCATCTGATTTTGTACAGCCACCTTGTCCACCTTCTTCGCCGCAGAAAGCCAGTTTGCCTTGAACTGCTGCTCGTCCTTAGCAGTTTTTTTGGTCTTCTTTAGGTTCCGCTTGACAATAGCCCAGTATTTCTCAATTGGGTGGAGCTCTGGCGTGTTGGGAGGGTTCTTGTCCTTGGGAACCACCTGCACGTTGTTGGCGGCGTACCACTCCATGGCCTTTTTACCGTAATGGCAAGATGCCAAATCCGGCCAAAACAGAACGGAACAACCGTGTTTCTTCAGGAAAGGCAGCAGACGTTTATTCAAACACTCTTTCACGTAAATTTCTTGGTTGACAGTCCCGGAAGCTATGAAAATGCTGCTTTTCAAGCCACAGGTACAGATGGCTTGCCAAACCAGATATTTCTTTGCGAACTTTGACAGTTTTATGTGCTTGAAAATATCTGCTACCTTTCCCCTTCCTTTTGCCGTATAAAACTCCTGTCCCGGAAGCTGCTTGTAGTCGGCTTTGACGTAGGTTTCGTCGTTCATTACCACGCAGTCAAACTTCGTCAGCATCGTCGTGTACAGCCTCCGGGATCGCGCTTTGGCCGTCGTATTTTGTTTATCATCGCGATTTGGAGTCACTACCTTCTTGTAAGTCGATAGTCCGGCTCGTTTTTTGGCTCTATGCACGGTTGTAGACGATACACCCAGCTTATTTGCGGCATCTCGGAGAGAGAGGTTAGGGTTTCGCTTGAAACTACCGGCAACTCTCTTTGTCGTCTCAGCGGCTTCCGGTTTTCGATTTCCCCCGATCCAGACTTCCTGGCTGTCGACAAACGTTCCAAACACTTTAATTACATTTGTAACGGTTGATTTGGCAACTTTTGGGCGATTTTGCCAGCTTTGCGTGCGAGTAGCTCGGATTTTCGCGATGCGCGAACAAAATTTTGATACGCTGCTCTTCTTGCTTGGACGGCATTTTGACAACTGAAGAGTGAATTCCAAAATTCCACACACACCTTCAAAATGAGGGGTGTTCAGGTTTTTTAAATGCAAAATTGAAAGAAATACGTCAAGTTTATATTGACCAAATTTTGACCGTATCACCCTTTAGTATCAAAAAATTGGAAGGTCGTTATAATCGTTGTATCGCTCTTGAAGGGAACTATGTTGAATAATAAAAACGAATTTTGACAAAAAAAGTGTTTTTCTTTGTTAGACCGGGGACTTATCAGCCAATCTGTTACGTTAGTTGGACAATTCGTTAAATCACCATAAAAAAAACTCTCTCAAATCGTCACATATCAAATTTACCATCAAAAATCGTCAAAATGACCAAACATCGTTCGAATTGGCACCACTGGAAATGGATAACTCCAACGACATCTATTGACAAAATACAAAAAAAAACTGTTTTCGACTACTCAATATCTTTGTATCGAAAATCTTTTGATGATATAATTTACATGTCATTCTAATAAAATTGTAGGGTAAATCCAGTAAAATCACGATCTAATGGTAGCTTTAGTATATAGGTACGTGATTATAAAGCAGTTCACTTTTTTTTAATGATAAGAATTATTGATTGTTTTTATTTACTTTTTTATAAGTAATTTGATACAAAAAAGTACACAGTGCTAATTTTAATACTCACACCACAATTGTGTAAACAAAATCGTAATTAAATAAGGAAAAAAAAAAAAATAATAATTATGATCAGCTGATAGTATGAATATATATATTAACCTTTGGTACGTTAAATAGTATCAATGGGGAAAGAAAAAAGGAGGAGAAGTGGAAATTAGCAATAATGATGGAGTGATTCAATATTTTTATTGGATGAGAAATATCACAGCGAAATTTTAGTGATAGGCTTGGTGATTCTTCTCTCCAAGTTTGAACTTGGTGGCACGTTCAGGTGATCCAAAAACGATTTATATTGGAGTATAAAGAGACAAAAAAAAATACACGCCTATTGAATTTGCACACGCAAAGAAGGAATATGATCACTTCCTGGAGCAAAATCCAAGCAAAAAAAAATTGGAAACTATTTGTAAAAACACAACATGAAAAGCACTTCCAAAAATGTTCTTCAACGTGCTTTATTTTAACTACATAGGAAGTTCTTTTTTATTCCAAATTTTTAAAACACGCTTTTTTCATATTTTTAATGGGTGATTTTAACATTTTGTGTTCCAAATATGTTAAAAACTGAGTAGGAAATAATAAAACGGTACAAATTATTTAAATTATGTGGGAAAAAATACTAAATCCATTCTAGAAAAATTGCGAATTTTTGTAATTATTTATAGTCAAACGTTTCAGACAAGCTTTAAACTTTAAAAAATTAAAAAAAAATATTTATTTTGCAAAATATTACAGAATTTGTTAATTCACATCCAAAACCCTAAATTCGGATCACACATAAGGAAGTGATGATGAAAATTCAGAGCAATGGCTGTTGAAATGGAGGACATCCGTCCTATGACAAAGCCCATGTTAAATTCATCGCTTCTGGGTCAATTTTGCTTCACTTCCGGATACAAAAAGAACATTTTCACTACTTTTTTGGCGATGCTTTTTTGCAGGAATGTTATTTTTGGATTTCTTCCCAAAAAATAAAATTTTTATCAAACATAAAGCGGTTTCCGAAATCCGATAAGTACACACAAAAATTTTTTTTCTGATTTAATGACGAAATTAATTGATCCAATTAATTTTTTAATTGAAATGTCTTCAATCACAAAAATGATAGTATCAATTAAAAAAATTAATTGATCCAATTAAAAAATTTGTTGAATCAATTAAATTTTTAATTGGATATTTTTTAAAACTCAATTAAGATTCAAATTGGAATAATGTTCGTGAATTTTTTTCTGTGTAATGTCCGAGAAAATAATATGGTTGCGACCATCCAAAAATAGCATTTTACTTCTCTGGGTGCACTAGAAAGTATGCGTTGAATGCGTATGATGCTGTTTAAGCGAAATATGAATGAAATTCTGCATGGTTTAGTGGCTGTCCTTAGAAATGGATCAACTACTACACTCAGGAGACCAAGACAAAATCAGAACAGTGGAACCAAAGAAAACAAAACTGTCCAAAGGGTGGAAAAGATGAAAGTCTAAAATTTCTGTCTTGTAAAACTGCAAACATTGTAAAACGTTTCAATTGTGACCCTCTGTGAATGTGTTTCGAAGAAGACAAAACTATCCAAACAGCCGGAAAGATTAAAGTCAAAGATTTCTTGGATTGGCAAGGTGTAATTCACATTGGTTACCTTTGTAAAAAAATGTTTAAAAACTGGCCCCGGTTAAGGTCCCCCGGAGACGACAATATTCCCAGTTTTCTGGGATTCATAAGATGTAGTACCGAAAGCACACGATCTTACGCAATGACGAAATTCTTCACATTGAGAAATTCATAAACAAAAAGGCTACTTTTTTACCGCAATCATTTCATCCTTTTCAATTCGATAGGCCATTCTTTATTGGTCCGTGGAGATACGCTTAAAAATGCAACAGCACGAAAATACGCCAAAATACCGGCAGAAACCATTTAGCCAAGAAGACATAATTGTTCAAACAGCCGGAAAGATGAAAGTCTGAAATTTTTTGGTTTAACAAGTTGTGATCCAGATAGACGATATCTATGTGCATCACAACTTGTCAATCCGAAAAAACTGTGAAAGGGTAAACAGCGGAAAATCTTTGAAAACAGGACTGGCGAACGTGCTCTAAAGACGACAATACTGAAAGGTTGGAAAGGTGAAATTCTCAGTCCTCTAGGATTCACAAGAAGGAGTACAAAAACCACAGAATCTTTCACAATGACAAAATTCTTTAAATTGGTCAATTCATTAACTCCTAAAATTATTGGTTTTATAATGAAATAGCCATGAATGGTTACTTTTTAACGCATTCATTTCGTCCTTATGTAGCTTTCCAATTCAGGGCCATTCTTTTTGGGTCAGAGAAAGTTAAGGACTAAAAATAAGCCCATGGATATATACACTGAAGAAAGCCATTGCACCAAAATACCGGCAGAAACATTCCGAAGCTGACAACCATTTTTTATTTACCGACATAGAACAATGGACAGAGTAAAATGTGATTTACATACAATAAATATGATCGATCGTTCGAATTGATCATACTTCGTGTTAGCTACCCTATATTTATATAATTTTTTTCTTAAAAAAAAAATAAATAAAACCTTCACATACAACAACTTAACCCTAACTCTTACGATGTTGCAACAATAGCACCAAGCGAATCAATAGACAATCAAGTTGTTGGAATGGCAATAAACCGTAACGGACACTATTTCAGTTGGACCTTGGGTTAATTGAAGATTATTTATTGAGCAGGCAATGCAACCCACGTGTTAATTGGAGGATGGTCTATGTATGTTCCATACAATTGTATAGTAGTAGATTGCAAAATGCTAAAGGTGCTATTTGTTTTGGATTGTTCCACAAGTTGAAATCATCTTTTAGAGCTAGTTTTAGAATAAGAATAGAGGTCTCACTCTCTTTATTTGTGCTGTACTCATATTAATTCGCTCTTTTGTTTTGCTTGTACAACATCGTAAAGGAAAAATAAATTTAATTTAGCTAAATTTAATTTTTAGGTTTAGATTCGAAAGTGTTTGTGAATATTGATTAATATGCTATTTTTAATGTTTTGTTTGTATATTTGCTATATCATTTTTCAACGGTATTATGATGAGTAATACAAAACCAAGCCTGGACCCCTCCTCAAAAAACTTGGACTTCAACTTCTCCCTTGAGTTTTTTTAATGCTGATTTGGGAAATAGATTTCAGTTGAGTTTTATATGTATTAGCTTATAAACGTTTCTAATATATAATTATTCAGTTTTTTTGAAATGTTTTTTGTTTATTTACATTTTGAAATTTTAATTAATTGTTTTATCTTTCTTATTCTTCTTTGGGGTTTTTTTTTATTCTCATCATTTTATATAAAGCTTTGAGTCATTGAATTTATAGAGATTCTTCATATTGATTCATTGGAGGCTCTCTCTCTCTCATACTCTTTCTCGGAAACGAGGTTTAAAGCTCTCATTAATTACAAATTAGCTAACATACACATTTGCCCCTACTGTCGTAGCAGTAGTAGTTGTTGTTGTTATTGAGTAGATTTGTATGTGTAGGGTCTGAGTATCGTCTGGGTTCATTTAGATTTGTTCGTTTGCTTTGCTTTGTATGGTATCTTGTCATAGTAGTTTTGCACTGTCGTGGATCCCATATCTCACAACAACAACAACAACCAAAAAGAAGCAGCCTTACATTTTGCCTTGCTTTATTTTCAATTCGTTCTCATTGTTTGCTTAATTCTTTTTCGCACTCTATGGAAGATTTTTTTTTGTTATTCTTTCATTCAAAGTTCTTTTCAGGGTGTTGTTGCTGTTGTTTGATTTTCTTGTTGTTATTTATAAATATTCTATTGAATAAATAACTTATACATTTGCTCATCATCAAATGGAACAACAGCAACAACACCAATAACATAAGCAACAAAAAAATAATAATACCCCAAAGAAGAAGTGTCAGCAGCCACCGCCGCCGCTGTAGTAGTTCTAAAGCAAGTGAGCAACAAATGGCCTTTGTTATCTAACATTAACATGAAGAAAGAGCTTAATAGTATAATAATCAATGATTACATACTGACTAACTAACTAACTAAGTAACTAACCAAATATACAATATCTTGGATAAATTTTTCATATTTCACATACTACGACATGCTAGTAGTACAACAAGAAATAATAAATAACTGCTGAGCAGTAGTACTACTTGGGGGGTTTCTAATTAATAAAATTATCATTAGAAATATCCAACGAAATGTATCATGTTTTTTGCCCATGTTTCTTTTGTTGAACTCGTCATCCAAAGGCAAAACCTCCTCCCCGCCCCCTCCCCCATGAAAATACAATCAAGCTATCGTTCTCACACTCTAGTCTATAACACATATAAGAGCATATGATAGTTTAACAATAATGACAGTGTTGCCACTTTTATTTGGTATTAAAACAATGCCAGAAAATATCTAAGGCAGGATCGCACTGGGCATATGCCCAATTGATCAAATGAAGAGTTTGACTCTTATTGGAGTATTTTCAAAGAACCTAAATAAACCCAAAGAATTTTGTTAGTACAATCTGTGGAAAAATCTACTAAAATAGCAAAAAAAAAAAACAAAAAAATATCACACTTATTTTTTTTATACCCTCCACCATAGGATGTGGGGTATATTAACTTTGTCATTCCGTTTGTAACACATTGAAATATTGCTCTAAGACCGCATAAAGTATATATATTCTGGGTCGTGGTGAAATTCTGAGTCGATCTGAGCATGTCCGTCCGTCCGTCTGTTGAAATCACGCTAACTTCCGAACGAAACAAGCTATCGACTTGAAACTTGGCACAAGTAGTTGTTATTGATGTAGATCGGATGGCATTGCAAATGGCCCACTTTTACGTATAGCCCCCATATAAACGGACCCCCAAATTTGGCTTGCGAGGCCTCTAAGAGAAGCAAATTTCATCCGAAATGCAAAAATTGGTTCACATCGGTCCATAATTATATATAGCCCCCATATAAACCGATCCCCTGATTTGGCTTGCGGAGCCTCTAAGAGAAGCAAATTTCATCCGATCCGGCTGAAATTTGGTACATGGTGTTAGTATATGGTCTCTAACAACCATGCAAAAATTGGTCCATAACGGTCCATAATTATATATAGCCCCCATATAAACAATCAGCAGATTTGACCTCCGGAGCCTCTTGGAAGACGAAAATTCATCTGATTCAGTTTAAATTTGGTACGTGATGTTAATATATGGCCTCAACCACCCATGCACAAATTGGTCGATATCGGTCCATAATTATATATAGGCCCCATATAAACCGATCCCCAGATTTGACCTCCGGAGCACCTTGGAAGAGCAAAATTCTTCCCATTCGGTTGAAATTTGGTACGTGATGTTAGTATAGGGTATCCAACAACCATGCAGAAATTGGTTCCTATCAGTCCATAATTATATATAGCTCCCATATAAACCGATCCCCAGATTTGACCTCCGGTGCCTTTTGGAGAACCAAAATTCATCCGATCTGTTTGAAATTTGGTACGTGGTGGTAGTATATGATATTTAACAACCATGTGAGTTGAAATTTGTGGATGACAGTCTTTCATAAGATTCGGTCTGGCCGAACTTACGGCCGTATATACTTGTTTTTAAGGCCTGTTTTTTCCAAAAACTAAATTCGTAAGATCCGAATACAAACAAATTTGGGGAGTTTCCAGTTTCGACCAAACACAAAAAAAAGCTTTTCAGCGGCGAATTACCCCCTCTCAGTACTATTGGTGGAATTATCGAATGTTTCAAAGCTCCTCTAAGTAATTTCACCGCAATGTAAAATGTCGTTTGTATTCGGCTATAAATATGAGAACTCTTGTCATTGTCCAAAATAGGGAATCGGACAGCACTCAGTGCTATGAGGAAAGTTCGCTACTGTGGTATCGCAATGGTCTGAATAGTCCAAGTGAGCCCTAAAAAAAAACAAACAAACTGAAAACCTAAACAAACTGGAAACGAGAAAGCTGTTACTGTTTGATGATTGAGAGGCTTTTCAATTAAAGTAAAGTTAAACTAGTGGCCATTATTCACTAAGAATATGTGTTGCATTTGCTCACAACTGACTGAAGTTTATATTGCACACTTTTTTCGATTAGTGCACCAATAAAAGAATAAAAACAATTTTTTAACAATGTGAAAACTTTTTTTTAATTTCTTGCCTGTAGCCAGGCGTTACCGTTTAGAATTTCGCAATAAAAAGTGGCACACTTATTTAAAAAAAAAAGTGACGCTATATTTCGCAAAGAAAATGTAATAATTAAACGCATTTTATATAGAATAGTGAAATATATATATTTTTTTAATTTAGATCCTCACTTATAGACGAAACTCTTGTCCATTGTGATATAAAAGGGGAAATTGTTCACAACTATAGAAATGATGGCATAAAAATGTAAAAAGTATCACATTTAGTGGCACAAAAGTACCACCCCTGAGAAAAAGTGGCAAATTTGCCACTAAAGTGGCATAATCGTAACACTGTTCGTAGAACAATTTAGATTTGCAGAATAAAACTGCAATAAATTTGAAGAATTTCCAATTTATATAAATGATTTTTCTTCTTGCATTCAATCGATATTTCCAAAACTTTGGCACTATTTACTTTTCAAATATACCTCGGCCAATCGCTTAAAATCTACAAAAGATTACCTATTGTTTTTTCTTGAATGAATGCAATACCCTAATGTACAGGAGGCCAGTTTCAATTGTAATTGCAATCAATCAATTAAATTCTCCAAAGAACTAACGATCGTGGTGTAATGGTTATTGTTCCCGCCTTACATAAAATCACTGGTTTACCTTGAATTCGGCGGTTAAACTCGACGGCCGAAAGTGTCGATGGATTTTCAAAATATAATTCACTACTGTTATAGTTTTTGACAGGTATAGCATGCTATTACAGCTCTCTCCCTTTCTTTTCTTCAGCAGACTATTCTTATTTAAAAAGATTTTCTGCTTGTTTTTCCAACAAGTTTCTTTGAGATCAGTTTCTCTGTTTAAGAAAAATTCTTGCTGTTTCTAACACCATTTTTCTTTAAAATCGGGTTTTCAGCCTCGTCGAATGTTATATCAAATACTCACAGAAAAAAATATTATGAACATTTTTCCAATTAATTTTAATTGAGTTTTTAAAAATATTCAATTAAAAATTTAATTGATTCAACAATTTTTTTAATTCAAACAAAAATCAATCGCAAAAATATATAGTATCAATTAATTTTTTAATTGGATCAATTAATTTTTGAATTGATACTATAATTTCTGTGATTGAAGCGAACATGTTACATGGTCACCATCCAAATAACATTTGGATTTTCTCTCTGACCTTTTTTCCAACAAGAATATAATTAATATTCACCGAAAGAAGAGCTTTCATTCCCGAGGAATGAAATTTTGGACAATGGAAGATTTAAAACAATCGTTGTGTCATCTGTCATAAATTCGGGTATAATTGCTCTCCTAGAGAATAATTCACTACTGTTATAGGTTTGACAGGTATAGCATGCTATTACAGCGCTCCCTTTCTTTTCTTCAGCAGACTTATCTTAGTTAAACAGATTTTCTGCTAGTTTTTCCAACAAGTTTCTTTGAGAACAGTTTTTCCAACAAGTTTCTTTGAGAGCAGTTTGTTTTTTATTTTTATTTATTCAACAACGTTTAAGAAATTTTAAGAAAAAATTTTTAAGAAAAATTCCTGCTGTTTCTAACACAATTTGCCTTTAAAATCGGATTTGCAGCCTCGTCGAATGTTATATCAAATACTCACAGAAAAAATATCAAAAAAAAAAATATTTTTTCCAATTAAAATTTTAATTGGGTTTTAAAAATATTCATTTAAAAATTTAATTGATTCAACAAATTTTTTAATTCAAACAAAAATCAATCGCAAAAATTAATAGTATCAATTAATTTTTTAATTGGATCAATAAGTGTTTTAATTGATACTATAATTTCTGTGATTGACGCGAACATGTTACATGGTCACCATCCAAATAACATTTGGATTTTTCTCTTTCTTCTTATTTTATTATTCCTTCTCTGGGTGTATACACTAAAAAAACAATAAGCGAAACACGACCTGACCTTTTTTTCCAACAAGAATATAATATCCACCGAAAGAAGAGCATTCATTCCCGAGAAACGAAATTTTGGACAATCGAAGATTTAAAAACAATCGTTGTCATAAATTCGAGTTTAATTGCTCTCCTAGAGAGTATTTGCCCCAAAATCTGATTTTGTCTCAAATATGATAACATCAAACAAAATGATTGCTGATCGCAATCGCATAATGAACAAGAAAATGTCAACAATTGTTTTCCATTCTTAAGAATGATTATTTTATTTATTTTTTAATGAATTACTTTTGATTGGATTCTTAGTTTAGTTAAAAAAAAAGTGTAACACCGCTAGAGTTCTATTAATAGCTGCCGCATTTTTCAGGGTATTTTAGTCTTTTTGTTCTTCTAAAAAGAATTTTGGAAACAATTAAAAAAACAATTGGGGAACAATAACGTTTGGTGGGTTCATTGTCTTGAAATCTCGTTACAACATTTGCGTCGCAACCTAAAGAAAAGTATGCAAAATGTTTTCCAAAGTTAAGTTTGTTTATTTTCAAAGTTCAAAAATGTTATCATCTTTTCATTTCTAGATAATACATTCCACAGACGCGAATGGATCTGGCGCATTCTTTACACAATAAAATGCCATTTCATTCATTGTTAAGGATGATTGAAATTTTACATTTTTGAAGTGACCAATAAACATTTTTTTTGTTTTTGTTTTCAAAATTGGCAACACTGTTTAACAGATATTTTTTGATTCTGTTGAACATGAAATCTTTAGAGATATGTATGTGTATGTATGCATACGATCTATGTATGTTGGTTGATTAGCACAGTTTTTTTTTTTTTTTTTTTTTTTTTTTGTAGATGTAGCATTCATTCAATTGGCAATTTATTTTTCCTTTTCAATTTTACTTTTTTTAAATTGATTCTACTTGAATTTTTCTCTTATTTTGTTGTAGGTTTGCAATATAAATTTGTATACACAAAGGCACCACACGATCGATCACTATACACACTCCGTGGTCGTGTATTTAATGCATCGCCGCCGTACGCACCGTCGTTTTACACGTTTTTTTTCGCGTTCTTCGTAATTGTAAATCGACAAATAAATCAATAATAATTGTAGATCAATAACTTTTATTTTTATTTCATAAAATCCTACACTATATCTTTGGAATGTGTATTTTTTTTTTTGGTTCTATAGTATAATTGTTGTTAACTTTAATCTTTATATATATTTTTTTATTTTTTTTTTATTTGGATATTGTCATCGTTTCGTTGTTGTGTCGGTGGTTGCGTTTAATGTTAACTTTATACTGAAAATGTAAATTGATTTTAACTGCTGAAAACATGTCTCAATACGAAACCAGTCAAGTGTTTTAGCAGTCCCATCGCAGCAATGTAGTAGTCGACTTTTAAGTACAAATACGAGTCTGCGTTAGCTTGTATCTGTGTCTCTCGCGGTCGTGCTCTCGCACACCGTTAAATGCTGGCATACACTTACATTTGTGACAATGAACTCAGTAGTTGAGCTTTTCCGTTGTATCTTTTTTGTCCATACCACACCAAACACACCAAAAAGCAATAATAATAATAATAAAAAAATTCCCCTAGACTTGGAGGAGAAGAATAAGCTTTTTGATTTTTTCTGTTGAGAATCGGCTCAGAGGCGCACTACACACAGCAATATTAAGTTTGTTTTCATTTCTACCTGTTAGGCCTGCATCATGATGCTACTCTTGAGTGTATGAATGGATGGCTGGCTGGCTGACTGGCGCATTCGACTCTGGGAAATCGCAAATAATTCATTTCCGTCATTGAAATACAAACTCGCGCCCCAATAACACACTATTGCTAGAGCCATTCAGCCAGCCCCACTGCTTCTGCAGCATATTGTTCGTTTTTGTGTGTGGTAGATTTTACTCCACCATGGGGTCGCTTTGTATTGAAGCAAATCACTAATGGAATGATTATTACATCAATATTTTTTTGTTTTTTGGGTAAAGTTGCAACAATTTTCCAAGACATAATAGCTAATAATTAGCAACTTACTACATAGTGAAATCGGTCTGCTACACACACACACATACATGTATTCATATGGACTTGTATCTAGATAGCATAAGAAACAAAGGTTGTCTTAACAAATGAGATTGATTGTGTTGAATAGTGTTGCCACATGTTTTGTCAAGTGTCATGGATGATATAAAATAATTATGAAAATTATTATACAAAAGGTATAACAACAGAGGGAGTTCTTAAAAACGACAATCTACTTTTAATGTCGTTTCGTTTACCGTTAAGTATGTTTATATTATACGCATTTTAAGGTTTTATTGTAAAAGCAATGTATCCATATCCCATGCCATGGAAGATAAAACATTCATAGGCGATGTCATCTTCTTATCGTGTTAGTGTCCCTGCTAGGGACAAATGTCCCACTACAAGATAGTGTCCTCGGGGAGTCGAGTAAGAGGACGGACCTTTTGAGGCGCAGTCGCGGTCAAAATTTGCATGAAATAATCTTCAAACATTAATTTTTACGGACCGCTATTGGATCGATAGGAGTAACCCCTATAGCTTTCCCCATCCAAATCAAGAAAAACATGATCGACACAGAACTCACCGCCCGCATCGCCATTTGCGCTACGAACAGCTTCGCCATCCACCGTTAATAAGGAGGCTACGTACCTTTGAAGTAGAGGTGTGTACGTGAGTAATATTTTACTCACGCTCACGCACACTCACGACGGAAAAATCTTACGCACACTCTATACACTAGAAGTTGTAAAACTACAAGTTATTAACATAAATTGATACAATTAAATATATAGATATAAGTTTGATTAAAAATATTGCTTTTAGATCCTTGAATATTTATTAATTTCCATTTTATTCCAGATTAGTCCTGTATTCTTGTTTTTCTTCAAATCACACCCATAAAATCAATTTTTGAACTTGTGAAAATTAAACATTTTGTGCTACGAAAAAGTTGACAACACATATCCAAAATGGTAAAACAATGTGGCACCCCGTTTGGCCGTTTCAGGCCGACGAAGTGGCCACTCTTTGTTTTTGATTTTTTCTTGAACTCATAGTTTAGCAAGGTGTTTTAGAGATTTTGTTGGTAAAAAAAGTTTTTAAAGTTATAATCTTAATTTGAAATGTAAAATTTACGTCAATTTATGTACTTTTAGTAAAAATTTACAGCGATTGTAAATATTGGTTGGTTATTTAAGAAAAATGCGTGACAAAAAGAATATTTTTTCTTTGCTTAATTTAATACATGTCCCATGTTATCTGGAGTAGAACTTACTATATTGGAATGTATTGGTAGAGTTCTATACTGCGTTAGAACGGTTGAGATGTCGTCTTTCTTGCAAACATAAATTTGTCTGCTTATAAGTGCTAATGAAGGTACCTTATTATAACATAATTATGGTGTTACAATCGAAACGCAAAAATTATTAAATATTGGATAGAAAACAACTCCCAGTGTTGTAATAGTAAAGCAAAAACATTAAAAAGGGAGAAGTCTACCATGACAAATTGAAGAAAAAGTAAAATAATTGCGCAGAGAAATAGAATGAAGTAGATTACTTTGTTTAGTTGAATCATCTGGACAAAACAATGGTAACGAATGAGAAATTTGGGTAAATCTGCAATATCTACCATATTATTAATTAATAGGTATATAAAATAAAATGTCGTCCTGAGTGTCTTACTGCAACTGATTCGTCGACACAGGTTCCGTTACAAAATTTGCTAAATCATAAAGCTAATATTTAAATATGGACTTACATATTGCAGAATGTCAAGGTAGTGACACGTACAGAAATAATATGATCACTTCAAACATGTTTCAAGAACAAAATGTTTTTTCGGACTGAGATTGATTTAAGAGATTGAATTGAACTAAAATTGCTGAAATCATATACACTCTAAGGTAGTGATCAAGATGGAGTAACAGTGTGCATCAAATCTAATCTAGATTTTCAGTTTCCAATGTTACTACTATTGATATATTTAATTTGGTGTATGTTAAAAGTGGTTGAGATACATCCTCCATTAGCAAGTGGGCGTAGCAGTGGGCGGACCGGTCCGAAATATTGGTCATACTTTACTCTCATCCCCAGTGGTACAAAATTTAAGAGCTCTAGGCGCTTCCTTTGGGTTGAAATACTCCCTTCATTTGAAAGTGGGCGTGGCAGTGGACGGATCGGTCCAAAATTATGATTATACTTTATTCGCATCCTCTGTGGTAAATGTACAAAATTTCAGGTCTCTAGGTGCTTCCGTTGATTTAATGCGTCAAACCCCTGTCATTTTGCCCACTGTGCAATGGTGCTGATTAGGGCTGTCATTTGGGGTTAATCTCGTCCCGAAATCCCGGGATTTTTTAGAACTTTTATTAATAATTTTTTTATTAATAATTTTTTTATTATTATTGGTCCAATTTGGCTTATAGTATTGTCGTACTAAATTGAAATTGGTGTCTTCATTCAGTATAAACAACTCTTAAACCTCATACACATTACACTTTCAAAATCCAGTCCAACTAGATTTCAACTGTCATTTGCCTTATAAAAAAGGAATTTCAAATCTATTTTTAGTAGATTTCGAGCCTACACGCAAAAAAATAATTCTTTCCTCCCAAACGAAATTTTAGACAAACAAAGTTCGTTTCTCATTTGTTTTTCGCTGTAAGGAAGTGTATGTGGAAGAGAAGTATACACTTTTTGTGATAAACGTTTATTCTTTTCCAGGATGTAAAAACAATTTCATAAAGTCAAACTCAAAAAAAAAAGAAAAACATTGTTTTCTTGCTAATTGAATTTTCCCTCACATCTTTCTCACATCCACGAGGTTTTTTACTTCTTAACACCTTCTCCTGTAATACCAACAATGTAGAAGAAATTATACGATTTTATAAATTTTTAAAATTTTTTTACCTTTCGCCTGGACGGAGAATCGAACCACGGACCATGCACTTTGTAAGCCAACACACTAACCACTGAGCTATGTACCTGTTATGGTCATCAATATATAAATATCCATATAAGTTATATTTATATAGCATAGCTTGCGGCGCCCACGAACCGAATAAACAAAGTTTATTTAACAGAAACAAACATTTGGTTTGGCACCGTGGAGCAGTGGTTGCTACGTCCGACTTGCATGCCAAGGGTCGTGGGTTCGATCCCTGCTTCGACCAAAGTTTTTGTTTGTTTTTTTTTTAATATGTTCCAGATATGTTCGGAAGATTCCGAAAAAATGATCAACATTACATTGTAGTATATTAAATATTGAACTGTAAAATGTGTCTTATTAAAGACCTAAAGTCAGAAAAGAACAGTGTTTGATATAAACGAAATGGACTGTGTTGTTGTTTCAAAAATAACTTTTTTTATTGAAAAAATAAAAATTTTGTAACAAACGAATTTTTTTGGTGATAAAAGTTTAAAATTTTCGAAGCAATTCAAAAAACTCTAACAAAAGAAAAACGTTTTCGGTACACGTTTTCCAAACGTTTTTTTTTTCTTTGCGTGTAATGTGAATGGGCTATTAGACTATTTAGTGTCGACTATGATGTTTTTCACATGCAACAAGATAAGATCGCGAATATCTGATGAAACTTTGGATACCTTGATATTTTTAAGATGTTACTTAAAAGGATAAAGTTTAAAAGAAAATTCTTAAAATCTTTTGTTGAGTATGAAAACGATATAAAATAGCTTTTATTTTATGTTTGTGTTGATATTTTTACACTTCAATTCTTTTGTTACTTTTTCGTTAATAACATTGAATTAAACCAAATTTAATTAATGTACTACAATTTATTGATGCTGTAAATTGTTATTACTCAAAATATTTAAAGAATCTGGAAAATTGTGAGATCCCGAAAAAAAATCCCGGAAAATCCCGGGGTTCAATATTTTGAAATGCCGAATCCCGGTATTAAAAAAAATCGATCCCGAATGACAGTGCTGATATCTTCATAATAAAGTACTAAATTAGTCTTGGTACTACGATATTGACTAGTGCTATAGTACTGTATTTTCCATCCCTGTTTTGAAACCTCAAGTCTGCCGCATTGTTTTAAATATATTCTCATGTTTCCTATTCTAAGAATAAATACCGTAATGGTCATTAAAATTCTAACAATTTTTGTTATAAATAAAACAAATATTTTTATTCTGAAATAATAACATATGTTTATCAAAACGCGTCCTCTCCTCAAAAAAAAAAAAAGAAAACAAAACACTTGTTTTCTTACACAATTTGTTTCCAAAAAATAAAAAAGAGAAAAAGTGAAGTATAAATAGAATAAGTGTCCATGTACGTATCCATAACGTGATAGCTTGTAATTAAATTAATAAATTGTATAGTTCGTTATGTACATACGTATTTACCTAAATTCAACAACAACAACAACACCAATAATATTCGCTCTCCCTACATATAGCAACTACGATGTGAAATCGAAAGCTTTGGAGCTTTGATAACAAAAACACACATTAAATTCAATAACTATTATTATCTGGAGAGGAGCATAAAGAGTAAAGAATAGCAGCAGTACCAGTACAATGCATACAGGCGGGAGCAGAAGCAGCAGCACTGTAGTAGCAGATACATTAGTGTCATTACACAGTCGTAGCACGATTACGCGATGGCCCCTTCGTAAGCCCCCCTACTATTAGGCTCCAGCACATATACACAAACACGCACACACTGACAGGTCACAGAACAAAACATATACATGTAGAAATATGTATGTGGTTGATTTGGTTACCTATCGCCAGATGATACTCACAGGCATGGCCGTGTTGATATTTATGATGGTATGTTTGTATAAATTGTGGGGGAGGGAGCTATACAAGAGGGTTGCACGTACCTGTACGTACATTTTCTTAAGGGATGGAGAGAGAGGGAGGATGCAGAAATACGTTGAGTACATTCTTGCACCTTATTTAAGTTTTTATTGCTGTTTGTTTTGGTTATGGTTGTGTTGCTGCTTTCTTTCTACATCGTTCCATTCACATATTCTTCACTTAAATACCGGGACGACAAAATCAAGTGAGCTCTATTTTCTCTTACTCAAAGAATACTTGGAATTCTTGAGTGCCACACCAAATTATCTTCATATTGGACAAAACTTGTTTTTGTTGCTTTGATCAAAGCTACAGCTCTCTTATACTTCAAACAAAGAGAGAGAGAGAGAGGCTGATTCCTAAAGCAATACTCAATATTTGAAGTGAGCACAAAAAAAAAGCTTTGCAAATATTTAAGGGGTAAGTTAGAGTAAGAGGCCTTTTGTAGGGTTTGCAAAAGGAATCGAAAAGTCGACTAGTCGTCTTTTTTAATTTTTGAAAAATTTTTATATTTTTTCTTTTACTTTTGGAAAAGCCGACTTTCGATTATTTGCGATTATTGAATAATCTAATCAAAAAGGCGATTGTTGGGTTCGATTACATTTTCATGCTTTCGGAAAGCCAACTAATCGTATTTTAATTTTGGGAAATTTTCTATATTTTTTGCTTTTAATTTGGTATAGCTGACTTTCGCAACGATTACTATTTTTTTTTAATTTTTAAAAAATCATTTGTTCAATTTATGTTAAATTTGGAAATATTTACTTTTAAACTTTTTAAAGTTTTCGAAAAATTTGACTTTTCAACTAATTGAATTTTTGATTTTTTTTTTTAATTTTGGAAAATACTACTATTAAAATTTTCAAAAAAATCGACTAATCGAATTTTTGTCAGAGAGAGTCGAAAGACGAATTTTTATAATTGTTAAATTAGACTAATCGAATTTTTGTCAAAGAGATTCGATATACGATTTTTTATTATCGTTAAATTCGACTAATTGACTTTTGATATTTTTGGAAATCGACTCAAACGAAAAAGTCGACAAATCGAAATTGGACGAAAGGTTAGGTTAGATGGCAGCCCGATGTATCAGGCTCACTTAGACTATTCAATCCATTGTGATACCACATTGGTGAACTTCTCTCTTATCACTGAGTGCTGCCCCATTCCATGTTAAGCTCAATGACAAGGGACCTACTTTTTATAGCCGAGTCCGAACGGCGTTCCACATTGCAGTGAAACCACTTAGAGAAGCTTTGAAACCCTCAGAAATGTCACCAGCATTACTGAGGTGGGATATTGGACGAAAAGGAATCTATGGAGCGAATATCTCTGAGGCTTTGTATAGACGATATAATTTAATTTAAAAATTATTCTAAAAATTATCTGGTGCGGTGAATAAAAATTTGTAAAATTGCACGGTTTAACCGCAACTCAAAAAAATTAAAAAAAAAAATTTGATTTTTCGAATTTTTTCAATTTTAACCCTTTCACTACCGAAATAAAACTAATATTAAAAACTTAAATTTTTCTTCTGTTTTTAATTGTACTAACAGCATGTAGAACAAAAATTGCCATTTTGAAAACCTACCTCAACTACTTCAAGAGCTATATGAGCTTGTTTTGAAAACTTGATTCTTGAATTGTGACCAAATGGCCTTACGAAAATAAGCGCTATTTGGCCTATAATGTCCTTTAAAGTGTGAGCAAAAATACAAAAAAGAACCCGAAAAAGTGTCAGCTATATTTTTCGTATGAATGCCCATTTACTAGAAACACAGTAGAAAAATTGTCTAAAATTTTCGTATTTTTCGTTTATTTCTAAAGAAGTTTACAAAAATGTATTTTAGACCTCACCAATATGGAAAATATTTATAGCTTATTTAGATTAAAGCTTCTACTTTAAAGTAACATCGAGAAATAAATCGAAACTAAGTGGAAAAATAGAATTTGGTGTCTTTCTCGAATGTCCTTCAAAGTGGACATCGGTAGTGAAAGGGTTAAGAAGGTTGGAAATGTCGGCACAAAAATGTCGAAAATCGAAAAATCAACTAGAAAAATTACTCTTCCAAAGAAATTTAAAACGTCCACTTTTTAAAATTTTCGAGAAAGTGAAAAGTCGATTTTGAAAAAGTCGAAAACTAGACTTTTCCAATTATTTCCATAGTCCGATTTCTAAAACCAACTTCCAAAAGGCTCTGTTTTTTTGTCACTCTAGTCAAAATTCCAAAATTCCAATTGGCGTTCGTCAAAAGTAGTAGATTCAACAAGCCGACACCCTTGCAGTACATCAATAGTAATGTCTTCGCAGCATTTAATTGCTAGACTTTTCCCCCATAGCCCATATTATGTGGAAGTCTACCCTCCTACCGGATAGTGTAAGCTTCTCCTATAGAGGAATTAGATCCAAAATTAGAAGTACCCAAATTGTTTTACCACGGTGTCATTCTGGTATGTACGAGCGATATTTTCTTATTAGAACGTCCCGCATTTGGAATTTTCTTCCATTACACTTAAGGTTATTTTCTTTTTTAACCTTCTGTTTTCCGGAAAAGATTTTTGGAATTTAATGCAAACAATTCGTAATTCATTTTGAATGGGCTTTTTTATTTTTTTTTAATTAGATTTATTTAAGTGGGGATCATATTTATGCATTTATATAATCACAGATTATTAGTATAATAATAAATGTATCTATTATTATTAGTTTGTATAAAACTTGATCTCATATTATTAATATTAAACAGGTTTAAGATGCTATGTAATATTGATAAATTGACCTTCTTTTGGCTTTTAATATTGCAATAAAATAAATGAAATGAATATTCCATTAAAGAAATTGGTATTGCTAGCGGATCTTAGGATACCTGCAGTACATAACTAAAACTGTCCTGTAAAAAATTTTGAAGTTCTTCCAATAAAAAAAATTTGAAGTCATTTCTTTTAATGTACATACATCCAAAAATAATATTCTATAGATGGACTTAATTTTCTCTTCACAAGATATAGAAAAATCCTTTGTTGTAAAGGGTGGTTAAATTGTAAGGGCCGATGTTGAATGTGAACCACACCTAAACGCCAAGTTTTTTTCCAATTTTATTTGACATTTCTCTATTTCAGACTTACTCAATTTGAAACATGGAGAGATACACAATCCAACAACGTGTTAAATTGGAACCAATTTGGAACCAGAAATGGCAACAGTGGATTATCAATTTTCGAAGAAAATCATCTTCAGTGATGAGGCACATTTTCACCTCAGTGGATTCGTCAATAAACAGAATTGCCGCATTTGGGCGAATGAGAATCCAAGAGTGATTGTCGAAAAACCAATGCACCCACAAAGAGTGACTGTTTGGTGCGGTTTATGGGCTGGCGGTATCATCGGGCCGTATTTTTTCCAAAATGAGGCCGGTCAGGCAGTTACTGTGAATGGTGTTCGCTATCGTGAGATGATAACAAACTTTTTATGGCCCGAATTGGAAGATATGGATGTGGACGATATGTGGTTTCAGCAGGACGGTGCCACTTGCCACACAGCTAACGAAACAATGGCTCTTTTGCGCAACAAATTCAATGGCCGTGTTATCTCACGTAATGGCGATGTCAATTGGCCGCCAAGATCATGTGATTTGACACCGTTGGACTTTTTTCTTTGGGGTTATTTGAAAGAAAAGGTGTACGTCGATAAGCCAGCAACAATTCAAGAGCTAAAGGATGAGATAATTCGGCACATTAACGAGATAATTCGGCTCCATTATGCCTCAGCGTCATCGAAAGTTTGGACCATCGGATGAAGGTGTGCCACCGAGGTCGCGGCACCCATTTGGCCGATATTTTGTTCCATACATAATTGAGTAATACCATAATAAAATAAAATTACAATAATTTCCTAAACAGTTTGTGTTTTATTCAAAATCAACATCGGTCCTTGAAATTTTAACCACCCTTTACTAAGTTTTCGAAACAAATTTAATTTTTTTTAGATTTCAAGGGAAATAAACGGATATAATTTCGAAAAAATTACCAATCTATTTCTCAGAAATATGAGCTATTAGATAGATACCGTTAAAGTATAAAGATTTATTTTTTTTTTTGTTTCAAGTGAAATTTGAAATACTAAAATAGCATCACATCTTAACAACTAATGCAAAAGCAATGCAACGGATGCTTAGGTTAGTTATAGGGGCAACCTAATGGCTGACATAGACTATTCTGTCCATTGTAATAGCACAAGTGGTGAACTTTGTTTCTTAACTCTCAATGACAAGGGACCTCCTTTTTATAGTCCGCAGTGAAAACCACATAGGGTTAGATTAGGTTAGGTTATGTGGCAGCCCGATGTATCAGGCTCACTTAGACTATTCAGTCCATTGTGATACCACAGTGGTGAACTTCTCTCTTATCACTGAGTGCTGCCCGATTCCATGTTAAACTCAATGACAAGGGACCTCCTTTTTATAGCCGAGTCCGAAAGGCGTTCCACATTCCAGTGAAACCACTTAGAGAAGCTTTGAACTTTTTGGTGTTCGGTCGTAGCAGGAATCGAAGCCACGACCTTGTGTATGCAAGGCGGGCATGCTAACCATTGCACCACAGTGGCTCCCGAAAACCACATAAATAGGCTTTGAAACACTCAGCAATGTCACCTTTATTATTGAGAGGGGATAATCAATCGGTGAAAACCCAGTTCAAAGTTCGGTCGTAACTGGTATTATTTCTTTTCCTTTCATTTCTATAGGAAGTACCACCGACTCTTTGTATGCAAGGCGGGCATGCTAACCATTGCACCTCGGTGGCTCATGCTTAAAAATATGACCTCAGCTCTATGTTACAATCATTGCTTCTGATGCGATTTTGTTCTTCTTCCGTATCCAAAAACATGGTTTTTTGCTTCTCTCTTGACTACACTTGTTTTGCTGGGTATCTTATCCTTCGTCCATTCTATACGGACGACTCTCTTTATATCTCTTAACATAACTTGAAAATTTCTCCCGCCTTTAAAGAAGTATACAATTTGCATTAATATTCATTTAAATGTTCGTAATTTATTCCCCTATTTAATGGGGTAGAGAAAATGATATTCCACTCTGCCTCCCCGTATAAAATGGACAAACAAACTTTCGACTTGTTTCTTTCTTCCAATAAATCTACATAGATTTTTCAAATAGACAAATCATGCGAATACAGCCCACTGATATGGGTGCTGTGTTTCCAGTAAAAAAGGAATTTTTAAACAAAGAAACAACTCGTTCCAATGGAATTACGTAGATACTAAGAAAACCAGAAAAATCCTGCCCACGTTTAGATGTCTAGCAGTATGGCAGTAAATGGAAGTTTACCTTCATTTTGATGTTTACATTACTATAGTATTGGGAGAATATTTGTATATGGGTGAGAATATTTTTCAACTTACCTTTGCTGATGAAGAAGTCCTTTGTTTTAAAGCAGATGTCGCTGAATTTGAATGACCACTAACATTCTTGCTTATTATCGATGTTCCCCCACCGCCGCCGCCGCCACCACTGACCACGGCATTGCCCCCACTACTACCGCCAACATGATGATGGTGGTGATGGTGATTGGATGAGGCTGAGCCACCGGAAGAGTTTACAACTGCAGCCGATGACCGTGAACTACCGCCATCCGTAACAGAATTTGTACCACCACCACCACCTCCAACATGGCAATGATGTGATTGCGATTGCGATGGGGTTGAGGGAGCATGATGTGGTTGTTGCTGCTGTGCTGTCTGTTGTTGTTGCTGATGGTAAGAACTATTGTTTTGTGTCTGATTGGCATTGGTTAAAGATGTTGCAATGGTTGAAGATGTGGCCGTATTATTGGGTGGTGTTACAGTCGTATTGGCAACGGTCGAAGTAATTGTCGAAGGCAGTACAATGGTATTTGCATTTGTAGAGTCATGCTGTTGTTGGTGAGTATCTTGTACCGATTGCACTGAACTATGCACGCTATGCTGTTGCTGCTGCTGCTGTTGGTGGTGGTGTAGTTGTTGTTGCTGCGTTGTTTGGCTAGTCGGCGTTTGTGATGATCCAGAGCCCGACTGGGGTTGCGCTATTTGTTGTTGCTGTGACGCTACAGCATTTGTCGTTGGGGTGGTTGTGCCATTTGTAGTTGTTGTACTAGGACTACTAATTCCCGACGCTGCGGCTGCGGCTGCTGTTATCGTTGACGTTGTCATTTTCGACGTTGCATTGCCCTCTGTGGCTGCTGCACTACTATCACCGGCGGCGGGCAACGACTCAGGAACTGTTTGCAATGTCGTCCGCATTGTTGTTGACATTATTTTTAATTCATTCGTAAGAGTCACAAAATACTATTTTTCCTAAACACTCTTAAACACTCTACGAGAAGAAATCACCGGAAACTTGTAACACAATCGCTGCCGGCCGCCACACTTTTAAGGCAGACGAGAGGTTGGTGATAGGAAGGATGAGGAGATAATACCGAAGACTGAGGAGATATTCAGGGAGGTTTCTAATGAATCTCTGTTGTCGAAGTAATTGCACGCGTCTATGCTTTGCTATTTTTTTTTTCTTTTTTGGGGTTGATGACGCGATCTCTTTTTTCCTCCAATTGTTCTTTATTGTTGATGATATCTTCTGCCTCCTCCTCTTGATATTCTTGTTACTGTTGTGGTTGTTGTTGTCGGTTTTGTGATAATCATTCCTTGAGCGGGACAAACATTAAGAATATGTGGTATTTATTTGTATGTGTGCGGATCTGTTGCTGCGGCTGCTGCTGTTATTGTTGCTGTGTTGTGACTCCTCCTAAGTACGTGTGCGTAATTTTTTAGATGCAATTCATCATGGTAGCACAACTTTCGAATCATTAAGATTTTGCGTACGTGATTTGCGTTGTTGTTGTTGTAAGATACTTTCAAAAATATACCAAATCAAAAGAATTTGTGGATGTCTGTTGGGAAGAGAGAAAAAAAAAATATTTTAATAAAATTATTGATATGTTGCCTTCCATTGAAAGATATATTAAGCATTAAAGGATGATATCCAAGGCCAGAGTAGAATTTAAGTTCAATTGTCTGTGGTTTGCAGTACATGCGATTGAATCTTATTTGCTTACGATACTGGCCAATATTAAACAATCGTACAAAATAGACCTTGGGCGAAACAATAGAAAAATCGACTTTGAATTGTAATGTGGATCTTGTTAGGCTGACTAAAGTCATCAAAAAGTCGAAATTGTAATTTTGTAACATTTCATTTTTTGAATTCGAAAAGTTCGAGAAAGTGACATCGTAAATCGTCATTGAATTGAAAAGGAATTTAGTCAAAATTCGACATTATTAAAAGGCAAATCCTTGCAAGAAAGATGGTTAAATAGATTTATTCAAAATTTGAAAAATTCAGATAGTGGAAAATTGAATTGAATGAGAAATGTGATGTATGCACGGTTTGCCACTCGTGTCAAAAATAATCTACTAAAATTTGAAGAAAATTTTACCAAAAATCTACCAAATTAAAAAAAAATTATTTTGAAGTTGTTAGTAACTTTTTTTTTAGTATAAAACAATTTGTTTTATTCGAAAGAAATTTATTGCATTAGAGAAAATGTTCTGTTTTATTTTTATAGAAAATTTTGTCAAAATGTTATTTTAATAGAAAATTTTTTCAAAATGTTATTTTAGTAGAAGATTTTATCAAAACTTTATTTGTATAAAAAATTTTGTAAAAATTTTATTTTTGTAGAAAATTTTGTAAAAATTTTATTTCTATAGAAAATTTGGTCCAAATTTTATTTCTACAGAAAATTTTGTAAAAAATTTATTTCTATAGAAAATTTTGTACAAATTTTATCTCTATAGAAAATTTTGTCAACACTTTATTTCTATAGAAAATTTGGTCCAAATTTTATTTCTACAGAAAATTTTGTCAAAATTTTATTTCTATAGAAAATTTTGTAAAAATTTTATTTCTATAGAAAATTTTGTACAAATTTTATCTCTATAGAAAATTTTGTCAACATTTTATTTCTATAGAAAAATTTGTCAAAATTTTATTTCTATAGAACATTTTATTTCTATAGGAAATTTTGTCAAAATTTTATTTCTATGGGAAATTTTGTCAAAATGTTATTTCTTTGGCCTTTTTTTAAAAAATTTTATTTCTATAGGAAATTTTGTCAAAATTTTATTTCTATGGGAAATTTTGTCAAAATGTTATTTCTTTGGCCTTTTTTTAAAAAATTTTATTTCTATAGGAAATTTTGTCAAAATTTTATTTCTATGGGAAATTTTGTCAAAATTTTATTTCTATAGGAAATTTTGTCAAAATTTTATTTCTATAGGAAATTTTGTCAACATTTTATTTCTATAGGAAATTTTGTCAACATTTTATTTCTATAGAAAATTTTGTTAAAATTTCATTTATATAAAAATTTTTTCCGAATTTTATTTCCATTGAAGATTTTGTCAAAATTTTATTTCTATAAAAAATGTTGTCAAAATTTTATTTCTATAGAAAATTTTGTCAATATTTTATTTCTATAGAAAATTTTGTTCACATTTCATTTCTATAGAAATTTTTGTCCACATTTTATTTCTATAGAAAATGTCGATGTTTTATTCCTATAGAAAATTTTGTCAAAATTTTATTCCTATAGAAAATTTTGTCAAAATTTTATTTCTATAGGAAATTTTGTTAAAATTTTATTTCTATAGAAAATTTTGTCAATATTTTATTTCTACAAAAAAATTTGTTCACATTTCACATTTCTATAGAAATTTTTATCCACACTTTATTTCTATAGAAAATATCAATGTTTTATTCCCATAGAAAAATTTGTCAAAATTTTATTTCTATAGGAAATTTTGTCCCAATTTTATTTCTATATTTATTTTTTCAAAATTTTATTTCTATAGGAAATTTTGTGAAATTTTTATTTCTATAGAAAATTTTGTCAACATTTTATTTCTATAGAAAATTTTGTCCAAATTTTACTTCTATAGAAAATTTTGTCAAAATTTTATTTCTATAGAAAATATTGTCAAAATTTTATTTCTATAGAAAATGTTGTCAATATTTTATTTCTATAGAAAATGTTGTCAATATTTTATTTCTATAGAAAATTTTGTCCAAATTTTATTTCTATATTTGTGAAATTTTTATGTCTATAGAAAATTTTGTCAACATTTTATTTCTATAGAAAATTTTGTCCAAATTTTATTTCTATAGAAATTTTTTTCAAAATTTTATTTCTATAGAAAATATTGTAAAAACTTTATTTCTATAGAAAATGTTGTCAATATTTTATTTCTATAGAAAATTGTGTCCAAATTTTATTTCTGTAGAAAATTTTCTCCAAATTTTATTTCTATAGAAAATTTTGTCCAAATATTATTTCTATAGAAAATTTTGTCCACATTTTATTTCTATAGAAAATTTTGTCCAAATTTTATTTCTACAGAAAATTTTGTCCAAATTTTATTTCAATAGAAAATTTTGCCCAAATTTTATTTCTAAAGAAGATTTTGTCCAAATTTTATTTCTATAGAAAATTTTGTCCACATTTTATTTCTATAGAAAATTTTGTCCAAATTTTATTTCTACAGAAAATTTTGTCCAAATTTTATTTCAATAGAAAATTTTGCCCAAATTTTATTTCTAAAAAAATTTTGTCCAAATTTTATTTCTATTTCTATTAAGTTTATTTCTTGTCCAAATTTTATTTCTATAGAAAATTTTGAGAAAATGTCAAAATTTTATTTTAATGGAAAATTTTGTCAAAACTTTATTTGTATAAAAAATTTTGTCAACATTTTATTTTTGTAGAAAATTTTGTCAACATTTTATTTCTATTGAAAATTTTTTCTAAAATTCACCTCCATAGAAAATTTTGTCCCAATCTTATTTCTATAGAAAATTTTGTCCAAATTTTATTTCTGTAGAAAATGTTGTCCAAATTTTATTTTTATAGAAAATTTTGCCAAATTTTTTTTTTTATATATAAAAATTTGTCAAAATTTTATTTCTATAGAAAAATTTTTAAAAATTTAATTTCTATAGAAAGCTTGGTCAAAAATTTAATTCTGTGGAAAATTTTCTTAACATTTTATTTCTATAGAAAATTTTGTCTAAATTTCATCTCCATAGAAAATTTTGTCCAAATTTTATTTCTATAGAAAATGTTGTCCAAATTTTATTTTTATAGAAAATTTTGTTCGCCCATCGCTTTTGATCACTCTACTTAGAATAGAACTCATCAAAAAGTAAACAAATCGACTTTTAAAAATCACAAAAGTCGAAACTTTTAAATATTTAAAATTCTTTTCCAAATTTAAAAATAATGGTAATTAAATTAAAAATCGATTTTGCCAAATTTTAAAAAAAGTCGAAATTTGCGAAAAATTTTCTTTCCCTTCGAGACCACTACACTTGTACAAATTCAGGGATTCTATCGGTCATTCAAAAATGGTATTTACAATAAATCCGACAATCGGTGTAAAAAGATAAATTGGTCTTGTTTTTATTCACCGATTTTGATCACTCTACTTAGAATAGAACTCATCAAAAAGTAAAAAATCAACTTTTAAAAATCGCAAAAGTCGAAATTTAACAATTTCTTGGATCAATTAAATATTTAATTGATCATTTTCAAATATTAAATAAATATTAGTAATATTGACTTGGTGCAAAAGATCCATAATGATAACAGAATTTAACTTTTAAAAATTTTCAGTACTTTTTATTTCATAGATCACACCAAAAATTCATAGTAAAAGTGATCATTTGTTGTTTGTTTTTTTTTTTTACAAAACCACTTGTCTCTTAATCTTATTTACTATATAATCATATATGAATAAAGAAAAAGTTTGCCCCGACATATTATCCAATTTGACTTTAAAGCGATGTTGTTGCAAGATCATCAATTCACGCCGTATTTCCTCCGGCACATATGATCGTTTTAATAACGATTCAATTTTTCTATAATCATTGGCGGTTAAAGGTTCTTGGGGTATTTGCCCATTATAGATAATATCAGAGGGATGTATACCCAACCATTTCATATGGGGACACGATAACATCGATGCATATTGACTAAAATTCAATGAACCATAACGATAAGTAAGCATTATTTCGATACCATAAGGATCACCATCGGCTAACATATACGTGGCTATGTGATTATATTGCCTTGTGAGATTATGTAGAAGCCAACGGGTTGCAATATCTGGACTACCACGAGCTGTAACCAGTAATAGATGACCATTCATTATCGAAGACAAAGAACTTTGTAACAAACGCTTAAACATGGTATCCTTTTCCACTATCAATATTAATTGGGCATTGGTTTGAAAATGATCGATATAGGTAAAATTTGGTGGTATCATTGTGGGTGTACTAAAAGAATTACAATCAATGAGATCACCATTGCTCATAACAATTGTCAATGGACCTAGAATTGTTGAAAAGAAGCTAATGACCATTTTTTGTTATATGAGAAAAACAATAAAAATACCTGCTATCATACCCTTGCCTGAACTAAATATACCCAAATTCCATGATGTCTGTCCCAGAAGAGAGCAAACATCTTTAACGGCCTTGTTGACTTGTACCGTTGTACACGTCATATGGGTATTTTTATAGAAAAGTTCACGATATGTACAACTGCTGCGATTCAAAAGCAAATCATGGGTTTCGGCCAATGTAAAAATTAACATGGCAATACGTTGACGATGGCCCCGATGACCATAAACTAATCTTTCGTGCACCTCTTGCTCCTCCTCCTCCTCGTCTATTGGTTCATTATTTGGCAAAACATCTGTTGGCAAATTATTGAGACACCTGTATGTTGTTGCGTTACTTCTTTTTTGTCGTCGTCTTCTTCCTTGACCCCTTTGTGTTAACTCTTCTTGCACAGGATTAGCAGCAGCAATAACATTATCGTCATTGTCATCGCCACCATCATCATCATCATCATCATCGCCATTATTATCATGGCCAACTGTCACCATGTTGTTGTTTTTAATATGAATTTCGGTGTTAGGACCTTTTAATATCAGGTCCCTCAACAATGAGTTGATTAAACTTTCAATGCTATTAATCATGGTGGTGGACTGCTGCTCGTCTATCCTGTGTAGTCTCTAGATTTTTGTGTGCGGTAATGGTTATTCAGTAGTTGTGTTCATTTTGTATTCTGTACTTTATGGAGGACAATGAAGCAAAAGCGAATTGAATGAAAAGAAGAGTAAATAATGTGTAAATAAATACTCCCCAAGGTACTCACAATTGTACCGTACGGTGTGTAAGGTACCTTGACATACGTACAAGTAGCAGTAGCAGCAGCAGCAGCATATGTCAGTTATTTACCAAGATTCCCCTATTCACACATACATACAAACATACAAATTAAAATGGTTACATTCTTATGTAGTATGTATGCATTAAATGACATATGGCCAGTATTGCCAGAAAAGATTAATGACTTTTAGGGATTCAACGTCAATATTAACGAGCTTAATACGAGGGTGGAACGATACCCAATGGTAAAAAATCAAACCACTTATGTTCTTACGGAACTCCAACTCCAATAAACGTGTTGACCCTAAAAAAGGCTCATTTGGAATAAAAAGCGACCGTGCTAATATAGCACACTTTTTATAAAGGATAAAATATGAATTAAATGAATTTTTAACTTTTTTTAAGAAATTATGTAGTCTAATTTTTTATCTCCATTCCATCGACAATTAATTCTTGAAAATAACAGTTTATGAAAGTAATTGACACAATACGAAGGTGGGCCTAATACGAGGGAGCGGCAACAATCACGGTTGACATAGTTTATAGAATTCTACCAAAATTGTTATTATTTTTTACTGTTTGGTAGAAATCTTGTTGTTTTGGTAGATTTTGTAAAATATTCCCCACCAACACAGATGTATAGTACTTTTCTATAGAAATAAAATTTTGCAAGAATGTTCTACATAGAAATACAATTTTGCAAACATTTTCTATAGAAATAAAATTTTGGACAAAATTTTCAATAGAAATAAAATTTATATAGAAATATAATTTTGGACAAAACTTTCTATAGAAATAAAATTTTGCAAATTTTTATATAGAAATAAAATGTTGACAAAGAAATACAATTTTGCAAAAAAATTCTATAGAAATAAAATCTTGACATTTCTATAGAAATAACATTTTGACAAAATTTTCCATAGAAATATAATTTTGACAAAATTTTCTAAAAAAAATAAAATTTTCTATAGAAATAAAATTTTGCAATAATTTTCTATAGAAATAAAATTTTGGACAAACTTTTCTATAGACGTATAATTTTGTACAAAATTTACTATAGAAATAAAATTTTGGACAAAATTTTCTATAGAAATAAAATTTTAAAAAAATTCTGTAGAAATAAAATTTTGCAAAAATTTTCTATAGAAATAAAAGTGTGCAAAAATTTTCTATAGAAATAAAATTTTGCAAAAATTTTCTATAGAAATAAAATTTTGCAAAATTTTTCTATAGAAATAAATTTTTGCAAAGACTTTCTATAGAAATAAAATTTTGCAAAAATTTTCTATGGAAATAAAAAGTTGGAAAAATTTTTTTCAATAGAAATAAATAATAAAATTTTGCAAAAGTTTTCTATAGAAATAAAATTTTGCAAAAATTTTCTCTAGAAATAGAACATTGGTCAAAATTTTCAACAGAAATAAAACTTTGGTCAAAATTTTCTATAGAAATAAAATTTTGGACAAAATTTTCTATAGAAATAAAATTTTGGACAAAATTTTCTATAGAAATAAAATTTTGGACAAAAATTTCTCTAGAAATAAAATTTTGGACAATGTTTTCTATAGAAATATAATTTTAGACAAAATTTTCTTTGAATAGAGTTTTGCAAAAATTTTCTAAAGAACTACAATTTTGCAAAAATTTTCTATAGAAATAAAATTTTGCAAAAATTTTCTATAGAAATAAAATTTTGCAAAAATTTTCTATAGAAATAAAAATTTGTATAAATTTTCTATGGAAATAAAATTTTGCAAAAATATTCTATAGAACTAAAATTTTGTATAAATTTTCTATAGAAATAAAATTTTTGACAAAATTTTCTATAAAAATAAAAGTTTCTATAGAAATAAAATTTTGCAAAAATTTTCTACAGAAATAAAATTTTTCAAAAATTTTCTATAGAATAAAATTTTGTAAAATTTTTCTATAGAAATAAAATTTTTCAAAAATTTTCTATAGAAATAAAATTTTGCAAAAATTTTCTATAGAATAAAATTTTGTAAAATTTTCTATAGAATAAAATTTTGTAAAAGTTTTCTATAGAGATAAAATTTTTCAAAAATTTTCTATAGAAATAAAATTTTGCAAAACTTTTCTATAGAAATAAAATTTTGACAAAATTTTCTATAGAAATAAAATTTTGCAAAAATTTTCTATAGAAATGAAATTTTGCAAAAATTTTCTATAGAAATAAAATTTTGCAAAGACTTTCTATAGAAATAAAATTTTGCAAAAATTTTCTATGGAAATAAAAAGTTGGAAAAAAATTTTTCAATAGAAATAAATAATAAAATTTTGCAAAAGTTTTCTATAGAAATAAAATTTTGCAAAAATTTTCAACAGAAATAAAACTTTGGTCAAAATTTTCTATAGAAATAAAATTTTGGACAAAATTTTCTATAGAAATAAAATTTTGGACAAAATTTTCTATAGAAATAAAATTTTGGACAAAAATTTCTCTAGAAATAAAACTTTGGACAAAATTTTCTCTAGAAATAAAATTTTGGACAAAATTTTCTATAGAAATATAATTTTAGACAAAATTTTCTTTGAATAGAGTTTTGCAAAAATGTTTTATAGAACTACAATTTTGCAAAAATTTTCTATAGAAATAAAATTTTTCAAAAATTTTCTATAGAATAAAATTTTGTAAAAGTTTTCTATAGAAATAAAATTTTTCAAAAATTTTCTATAGAAATAAAATTTTGCAAAAAATTTCTATAGAAATAAAATTTTTCAAAAATTTTCTATAGAATAAAATTTTGTAAAAGTTTTCTATAGAAATAAAATTTTTCAAAAATTTTCTATAGAAATAAAATTTTGCAAAACTTTTCTATAGAAATAAAATTTTGCAAAAATTGTCTATAGAAATAAAATTTTGACAAAATTTTCTATAGAAATAAAATTTTGACAAAATTTTCTATAGAAATAAAATTTTGACAAAATTTTCTATAGAAATAAAATGTTAGATAAAATTTTCTATAGATATCAAATTTTGGACAAAATTTTCTATAGAACTAAATTTTTGGGCAAAATTTTCTATAGAAATAAAATCTTGCAAAAATTTTCTATAGAAATAAAATTTTGCAAAAGTTTTCTATAGAAATAAAATTTTGACAAAATTTTCTATAGAAATAAAGTTTTGGAAAAAAATTTCTATAGAAATAAAATTTCGGTCCCCTGGTATTGGCAGTCAGGGGAAAATGTCCTGATACAATTGGAAATATTATACAGTGGAATATTATTGACAGGAAAATGGACGAAGAAGAATATTCTAGGGATCTATCCTGCAAAAACAGAACTAGTCTTGTACTGCAAAGAACGCAAAATACCCACGTTTAAGCCCATCTGTTTAGGTTGCATTAAAATTTCCTTTGGTGAGAGTACAAAATGCCTCGAAGTTGTATTGGATAGATGGCTGACAGCCTAAAATTTAAAAATGGCTTGTACTGGTGCAAAAAAAAAAAGACAATGGAGAGACAAGTGGGACACTTCAGCAGTCGTCAAGCTGGATTCAAATATCAGTCAAATAGAAGGGTCATCTCAGTCCTTAGAAAATATGTTCTTTGAAAGTTGAAGCCTCGCTAGGCCAAGTTTATCGAATTTAAAGAAACCAATGTAAAAAATAAATAGCAACTTTTTCAAAACCGTTGCTCTCTTTCAGACTTTGGAACTTATCTCACCACCCTCATACATATCATAGTAAACATGTAATGAAGAAAATGTTAAAAACAAATGATGCGATGTAATTAAGGTTCATATGTTAAAAGTTTTGAAGTAAATTACATTTGGAATCGATAGAAGTGATTGGAATTAGTCATCTTTTTCGACTTAATGAGGTAATGCAGAGGTATATGCTATAAGGTGAACATCATAATATGCAAATAAGTTGCCTTAACCCTCTAATGTCCAATCCCGCTTTTAGGTGGGCTTCATTACATCAGGAAGCTTTTTGTAAAACACACCTTAAGGCAACAAAAATGGGCAAAATAAAAGAAAACTTAGTTACAACGGTTCAAGAGGCTTTGCAGCATAAAGTGCCGTACCGTATAACTTTTTTTGTTTCACTTTTTTTGATTTTGTATCGTTAACATTGAATATTTAGGTTAGGTTAGGTGGCAGCCCGATGTATCAGGCTCACTTAGACTATTCAGTCCATTGTCATACCACAGTGGTGAACTTCTCTCATTGAATATTTAATCAGCTGGCAAAAAATGGGGCATTAGAGGGTTAAACAAGTTACTACAGCCGAAAATTCGGTAAATCTATGGTAAACATGGGCATTTAAAGTAATTCGGATGAAAAATGTTTCGTTTCCAAAATGCTCAAGCCATAGAAAATTATAACCTATGTATTTGGAAGAGACTACACGCCAAAACCGATAGGTAGATATACTTTAATGACTTCATTCTCATTTATGGACCTATGCCGTTTCCCATTTCAAAAATTTTAAACACATTAAACAAGTGTTCCGTATATAAACTTAATAATTTTTTTTTTAAATTCCATGGCCTATTCTATTAATGGAAAATTTCTTTTCATAATTCAAATTAAAAAAAAAAAAAAAAAAAAAAAAAAAAAAAAAAACATTCCATTGCAATTGATAACCAATGGTAAACAAAACACACCGTTTTATTTAACGCGAATAGAATAGCAAAGAAAAAAGAGCCCTGTCATTGTCAAAATGTGATAACTTCAAGAGCATAGCTATATCCGACTAGTAACTGCAATCTTTTGAAAAAGAAAAAAAACTCTGAATGCACTGAAGATTGGAGAACATTTGAGTGATATGTTTTCTCTTTTTTGCGATGAGTGACATCTTGAACTTTTAAGATAAATATCCAATTATGATATATGTAAGATGTCATCTAAAAAAACAGTCATAATGTATTTTTTAGAGTTCTTTGAACCAGCCAAAAGGCTCTTGACATTCTTTATATGGGACATTCTAATGTATTCTCATCTATCATTTTTTTTAGAATTATAAAAAAAAACATTATGGATATTTTCTCCACTTTGTAGACCATATATTGGGAATCTCAAACACGGTTGCCATTCGAGCCAAAAATAATCTATCAACTTTTAAAGAAAATTTTACAAAAAAAAAACTACCAAACAACAAGATTTTATTATTTAATATATAAATTTTATTTCTATAGCAAATTTTCTCAAAATTCTTATTTTACAAAATTTTATTTCTATAGCTAATTTTCTCAAAATTCTTATTTTGCAAAATTTTATTTCTATAGCAAATTTTCTCAAAAAATCATTTCTATAGAAAATTTTCTCAAAATTTTATTTTTATACAAAATTTTCTCAAGATTTTGTTTCTATAGAAAATTTTCTCAAAATTCATATTTTGCAAAATTTTATTTCTATAACAAATTTTCTCAAAAACTTATTTCTATAGAAAATTTTCTCAAAATTTTATTTTTATACAAAATTTTCTCAAAATTTTATTTCTACATAAAATTTCCTCAAAATTTTATTTCTGTAGTAAAATTCCTCGTAGTAGTAAAATTTTTTGTACTTTAACAGAGTCAGACAAAGGGGGGTTCCCCTCCCCGACCAACTACCGAAAAATGTGTTGTACACTATTAGAAAAATATGTTTTTCATATCTCCCGATATAAACAAAATGTGTGTTCGGGCACAATTTTTTAACACAATATATTTAAGTGCCCAAATTTAATGTTCCTAAACTAGCATTAAATGTATGGGACACATATTTTTTTGAGGGTGTAGCTGATCTTTGTCCAATGTCTGTCCACAAACTTTAACAAATCGGAGAACGTCAGTTCCATTTGCAAAAAGTCGGGCAAGGGGAGGCCCCTCTCACCCCTAAATATAAAAAAATTAGTTACCCCACAGTGTGAAGTATAACAACACGTGGAAGAAAGATGGAGGGAAAAGTTTTGCAGACTATACTCGGAGTAAGCGTTCCCCAGGAGAAATGTTTCGTCTATCGATTTTTTCTATTGAAAATTTTCTCAAAATTTTATTTCTTTTGAAAATTTTTGAAATATTTTGCAAAATCTACCAAAACATCAAGAATTCTACCAATCTACCAAACAATATAAAATCTACCATTTTTGATAAAATTCTACCAATTATGGCGACCGTGATCTCAAACCCATTTTGCAATATCCGTTTTTACCATCGTTTCGAAGACTAAAAAATCTATCATTCAAATATAAATGTGGATACCCAAGATTTTCCATAGTGGACACATTTCTCTCGAGATGCACATCTCGCACATTTTGCAATACCCGTTTTCTTGAGGGTTTTCACATATAAATCTTGATGCCAATCTTTTTTCCATTGGGCCATAGAGTGCGCATTTCTCTCGAGCAGCACTATCTCCACTTTTTGTAGCGAATATGTTATAGTAGGAAACCCAAAAACAATTTGCAAAATCTATTTTTCATATAACATAAATTTGGAGGCCCGTCGTTCTCCGTTTTACCATAGTGGACAAATTTTTCTCGAGAAGCACATCTCCAACATTTTCCAATACCCGTTTTTACCATCGGTGGAGGGGAGAGGACTAAAGGTCTATTTTTCACATATAAATCTGGATGTCAATCTTTTTTGCATTGGGCCATAGTGTACGCATTTCTCTCGAGCAGCACTATCTCCACTTTTTGTTGGGCATATATTAGGAAACCCAAACACAATTTGCAATATTCCTTTTTGCCATCGATTAGAGGATCTATTTTTCAAATATGAATTTGGTTCTCCATTTTAACATAGTGGACACATTTTTCTCCAGAAGCACATCTCGCACATTTTGCAATACCCGTTTTTTGGAGGGGAGAAGACTAAAGGACTATTTTTCACATATAAATCGGCCATAGTGTACGCATTTCTCTCGAGCAGCACTGTCTCCACTTTTTGTTGGGTATGTATTAGGAAACCCAAACACAATTTGCAATATTCGTTTTTACCATCGATTAGAGGATCTATTTTTCAAACATAAATTTGGAGGCCCATTTTTCTCCATTTTACTATAGTGGACACAATTTTCTCGAGGAGCACTGGCTTTACTTTTTTGTAGTGCATGTATTGGGAATCCCAAATATATTTTCCAATATCCGTTTTTCTCCTTCAGATAGAGGAATAAAAAATCCATCTTTCACATATAAATAAATCTGAATGCCCATAGTTCTCCATTTGGTCATAGTGAACGCATTTCTCCCGACTTGCACCTTTCACACATTTTTGTAGGCCATATATTCGAAAACCCAAACACATCTTGCAATAAAAAGATTTATATGTTTGACATATAAATCTGGAGTCCCATTGTTCTCTATTTTACCATAGTGGATACATTTCTCTCGTGAAGAGACTCAGAAATGTCAGCAGCATTACAGACAGACGGACTCAAACAACCGCTGAGGTTGTTTGAATCCGTTGAGCTTCGGTCCAACACAAGACCCTTTGTATGCAAGGCGGGTATGCTAATCAACCATTGCATTACGATGGATCCCATATATTTTAGGCCATAAATTGGAATCCCAAACACAGTTTGCAATATCAGATTTTACCATTGGATAGAGGGCTAAAAGATCATCTTTCACATTTTAAAAATTCGGTTTTTTTCATAAAAAGTCTATTAGTCGATATTCGTAAACATCAAAAGTCGATTTGAGACTATTTTAAAAGAAAACTCATGTGTGGCTCAGGCTAACTCATCAATTTAGCAACGTTTTTATACTTATGGGCTGCGCGAATTAGTTATGCGATATTGACAACATGTGGTGTGGATGTGGGAAATACGCATCGGATAATACTGAAACCAAAATTCGTGTCATATCCTCATTTCCTAGCTTTCATTTTCGGTATTTGTTGTATGTTGGGAGTTTGTTTTTGGAAGCTTAGACAGATAGCTGCTCCAAAGGAAAGTTTTGTTTTGCAACGCATTGTTGGTGATATAAAGTGGATCCTCTACGATAATCCCAAAAAAATTATATGGTTATCCTGATCATGGCGGCATATTCGATGGAAAATCCGAATATCGAAAAAGACTTATGCTTTATATTTGGTGGGATCAACTGGGCGTACTATGGGCAGCTTCAACCGTGAGAAGCGACCATACACACAAAAAAAATTCTGATTCAATCACGAAATTAATTGATTCAATTAATTTTTTAATTGAAATGTCTTCAATCACAGAAATGATAGTATCAATTAAAAAATTAATTGACAGTCAATTAAAAAATTAATTGATCCAATTAAAAAATTAATTGATACTATTAATTTGTGTGATTGATTTTTATTTCAATTAAAAAATTTGTTGATTCAATTAAATTTTTAATTTAATATTTTTTACATTTTTTTTCTGTGTAGGAACTTTGTATCGAGCTCAATTAATCAATTTGGAAAGGCACTACAAGGTAATTTTCAGCATAACGCTTGGACACATGTTGCAAAAACTGTAAAAACTTATTATGAAGACATTCAAATGGGAAATCTTACTCCACTCCCCGTATAGCCCAGACGTTGCTACTTCTGATTTCCCCTGGCTCCGATTGATGACGCATAACCTGTCTAATCAACATTTTCGTTCTTATGACTAAGCCAAAAATTTAGTCGATTTGCGGTATCCATATATTGCCAGAAAGATGGGAAATAATATTGACTACAGATGGACCATTGCATTTTTTTTCGAAATTAATCAAAATTTGAAAATTGCATTTGATGGACAATTGAAATTTTTTTTTTAATTAATCAAAATTTGAAAATATGCCGCATTTTTAATTTGCGATCCCAATATTTTCAATATTCTTGGGATTAATCAATCCATGTTGATCATCTGATGGGTTTTATAATCGTTAATTATTTACATTTATTTGTTTGCTATTGAACTTGTCATAAGTAAACACTTGCACAAAGCTTTAGTTTTGTCGTATTGCTAATTAAAACGCATAGTACAATTTCCTTTATATGACACAAAAACAACACAAACTAATCTCAGTGAAAAATGGAATATTTGAGCTTAGAAAAAATGCTTAACATTTAACATCTAGAAACCATTTTCTCAATCTCTGGTTGAAGTTGAATTTAATTTGACAATAAAACTGCTGATGGCATTACAAAATTGTTTCTTGAATATAAATCCCCTCTTCTGATAGACTGTCCAGGATACAAGCTAATCTGAATTGAAGGCATTTAGTATAAAGCACTGCAAATCGCCCTCGGGACCATATTTTTATCACTCACACATTAGCGCTGGAACAAGAGGCTGATGTTATGCCCCTGCAAGAACGATTGTTGCCAGCCAACAGATACAGGAATTAAACTGAAGCTGAATGAGAACATCAGAATCGAAAAAAACATTTGCAATACACCCTTCCTTACAAGGCCGTTATTAAAATTTTTATCAAAATTTTATTTCTATAGAAAAAATTGTCAAAATTTTATTTCTATATAAAATTTTGATAAAACTTTATTTCTATAGAAAATTTTGTCCAAATTTTATTTCTATAGAAAATTTTGTCAAAATTTTATTTCTATAGAAATTTTTTGCAACATTTTATTTCTATAGAAAATTTTGTCAAAATTTTATTTCTATAGAATTTTATTTTTAAATTTTATTTCTATAGAAAATTTTGTCAAAATTTTATTTCTATAGAATTTTTTTTTTTTTAAATTTTATTTCTATAGAAAATTTTGTTAAAATTTTATTTCTATAGAAAATTTTGTCCAAATTTTATTTCTATAGAAAATTTTGTCAACATTTTATTTCTATAGAAAATTTTGTCAAAATTTTATTTCTATAGAAAATTTTGTCAAAAGTTTATTCTATAGAAAATTTTGTCAAAATTTTATTTCTATAGAAAATTTTTGCAAAATTTTATTTCTATAGAAATTTTTTGCAAAATTTTATTTCTATAGAAAATTTTTGCAAAATTTTATTTCTATAGAAAAAATTGTCAAAATTTTATTTCTGTAGAAAATTTTTGCAAAATTTTATTTCTATAAAAAATTTTGTCAACATTTTTTATAGGCGCAAAAGTCTCATATTTGAAGGCTAAGAAGACACAACACGACACTGACACCATAAGACGAAAATTTGAAAAAAAAAAATAATTTCCTATACACACCAGAATATACAGCGATGGATAAAAGACAACCAGTGCCGCCATTTGGATACTATCAATGGATTTAGAAGCATTATTTTGGACATTGGACATTTCCATCGAGTCCGAAGCCATACTTGTTGCTCTCCTACTTGTTATGACGTGCAAGACCGTGAATTCCTAATTATCTTTGTCAATCCAGAATATCAAGGCAAAAAGAGTTAACCCTTATGCCTCATTCACAATACTCTTCCAAAAATCCACTTTAACTAGATTTCAACTGTCATTTGACTTGTCAAAAAAGGATTTCAAATCCACTTTTAGTAGATTTCGAGCCTAAAGTGAATGAGGTATTACATTCTTAGGACAAAGAATGAGATATACGGACTTAAAATATCTAGTTTCTCGATTAACTTTTTTTGGATACCAAATCCAAGTAGATTTGCTCTCAGTCGATCATGACGATAACCTAACTTATCCGGAAATAATACGTCATCAGTACCTGTCGAATTTGCACAAGCGTGCAGCATTAGATTCATGGCAACAAAGATGGAATACGAGCACGGTTGCCACCCGAGCCAAAAATAATCTACCAAAATTTGCAGAACATTTTACCAAAAATCTACCAAACAAAAAACATTACTTTGCCAAATTTTATTTCTATAGAAAAATTTGTAAAATTTTTTTATGGAAAATTTTGTAAAAATTTTATTTTTATACAAAATTTTGTAAAAATTATATTTCTATAGAAAATTTTGTAAACATTTTATTTCCATAGAAAATTTTGTTAAAACTTTATTTTTATAGAAAATTTTGTCAAAATTTTATTTCTATAGAAAATTTTGTCAAAATTTTATTTCTATAGAAAATTTTGTCAAAATTTTATTTCTATAGAAAATTTTGTCAAAATTTTTTTCTATAGAAAATTTTGTCAAAATTTTATTTCTATAGAAAATTTTGTCAAAATTTTATTTCTATAGAAAATTTTTTCAAAATTATATGTCTATAGAAATTGTTGACAAAATTCTATTTCTATGCGAATTTTTGTTAAAATTTTATTTCCATAGAAAATTTTGTCAAAATTTTATTTCTATAGAAAATTTTTTCAAAATTATATGTCTATAGAAATTGTTGACAAAATTCTATTTCTATGCGAATTTTTGTCAAATTTTTATTTCTATAGAAAATTTTGTCACAATTTTATTTCTATAGAAAATTTGGTCAAAATTTTATTTTTATAAAAAAATTTTGTCAACATTTTATTTCTATAAAAATTTTTTTTCTATAGAAAAGTTTTGTCAAAATTTTATTCTGATAATTGGTTGATAGTTTTGCTGCAAGTAGAGGATGCTGATGAGGAATGTGGTAATTCCGAAACAGCTGTACATCCAACCATCTTGCAGTCTATAGGGCTTTGCCCAAATAAATTTGACAAACATACTTTTCCTCTGTTGGTTAAGCTACACTTGTAGTTTAGTCAATGCATGGCTTTAAGCTGAGATCAAAATTTTATTTCTATAAAAAATTTTGTTAAAATTTTATTTTTATATAGAAAATTTTCTCAAAATTTTATTTCTATAGAAAATTTGTCAAAATTTTGTTTTTATAGAAAATTAGTCAAAATTTTATTTCTATAGAAAATTTTATCAAAATTTTATTTCTATAAAACATTTTGTCAAAATTTTATTTCTATAGAAAACTTTGTCCAAATTTTATTTCTATAGAAAATTTTGTCAAAATTTTATTTCTATAGAAAATTTTGTCAAAATGTTATTTCTATAGAAAATATGGTCAAAATTTTATTTTATAGAAAGTTTTCTTAAAATTTTATTTCTATAGAAAATGTTCTCAAAATTTTATCTCTATGAAGTACATCTTTGTTGGAGAGGAATATTTTTGTAAAATCTACTAAAACATTAAGAATTCTATCAATCTACCAAACAGTAAACAATCTACCATTTTTGTTGGAATTCTACCAACTGTGACAACGAGCCCATTTGGTCGTCACTAATACGTGTTAATACCCAGGATCAATCAGGCGCCATGGTTGAAAACAAAAGAAACTGACCCGTAATCACGTGTCAGGCAAGAACTCACCTATTTAGACTAGATTTGGTGGAATCTGACCAATGCACATGCGGTGCAAACCACCCCATAGATTATTCCACTGCCCCGAGGTGGACTCAAATACTCGAAGAACGCCTTTTACAAAATTGCAAACTTTTGTAGTCTACACACATGATACAGGCTCAGTGCTGGGAACGGAAAACATAAAGGTGCTGAGAATACTCGATTTTACAGGAAAGCTGGGATTGTGGAATAAAAACACCACAATCCGTTAGATTAATACATTAATAAGACGGAAGGTCTTTGTAATAGTGATTCACCAAACACTATCCCGTTTATAATCATCCCCTAAAGGTGGCAACATGTACCACGTTTCTCATGCCACTTTATTTAGAAGAAGAAAATTCTTTTAAACGTTGGTGAATATTTCATCCGAGTTTGAAAAATATTTATCAATATATTTTTTTTAAAGACAAAATCATCTAGAGAACTCTTCACTATTTTTGTTCACATTTGTATAACTAACAAAAAAGAAATATTGCATTTCCTTTTTGTTTTTTTGCAATACTAGCCATCGTCACGAATAGTCAGCTTCCAATTTACCAAGATGTCTGAGTAACCAAAGTTTCTCTCGAATTGTTTCTTTGTTTTTTTTTCAAATTTTGACTATTAGACGAAAGAAAAAAAAACATAATAAGAAACAAATCTAAGAAGAGTCATCAAGTATTATTTGCGTCATTATTCTTTGCTATGGTCTTTGCCCCTTGATATTGTGAATTGTGTGTATTGTGGTATTCTTTGTGTGTGTTTTTTGAGATCAATGCATAAGCCCACTATGGTTTGATAGCTGCTATATATTTGGTATTTTTAACAATTGTACGTCACATTGGAAATTATTATTATTTTGCCGTAAAGGAACACTACACTTAAAAATCAACACCATAGCCACCATACACACATTATCGAAAGGCGATTAATAAATAAAAGCAATACGCTAAAATTCTACAATGAATTTACCTGGCAAGCAGGTGACAACAGAAGCTGGTCTGTGTTTCGAGAGACTGCCACGATAAGAAGAGGTTATTATGACATGGGCGGGCATCAGCAGCAAAAGCAGACAGGTGGGTATGGATTTTTTTTTGTGGGCAATAAGAAGCATGTCTCATTTGAGAAATTTTAATAATTTAGCTAAGACTTTCAACATTTAATAGTTTCTAATTGTGCAATCAACATCATCATCATCATAATCAAAAATGAATATGAGTTGGTTTGCTTTATTGTTAGTAGTTAGTTATCTGTTTTAGATTATCTACTAGATTCGTTTCTGTTTTCTGTATTTTTCGTTTGTTTGTGAGGTGTACACACCATAATTTAGGGTTCTTATCTATTATGGCAGTATATATATAATTTTTTGAAAGCTAAACAAAAAAACCTAGCCATTGTAATAGGTGTAGTACTACACATTTGCCTCTCTAACCCTATTATGGAAGAATACAATGTAAAAAAAAAATCTCAATATTTGATGTAATGCTTTGCTTTTAATATAGACGAATATAGACTCTAGTTTGTTATCTTTCACCTATGTGGTTACGAAACATCATTTTGAACAAGCCTCTTATTTGATTTGTTTTTTTTTTTTGCAAAAACCATTGTTTATAAGTTTTATGCAATATTTCAAGCAGACTTGCTGGTCGTTCAAGCAATGTAATAACAAGCAAAAAACTTGCTAAACATACGAATTGCATCAAATGACATTGAATAGCTATGGTTAGCTAAAGTTAAGCTTTCTAAAATTACAATAAATGTATCCTAAAAGAACAAAACCCCAAATAATGTAGTAAAAATAATTAAATGGATGGGGTCAAACAATTTTAAGTCAAATGAAAAACGTCGATTTTCAACTTTTGAAAAGATCACTGTTTGGCAAAACAACTTTCTCAAATTAAAAAAAAAAATTCTTCGATTGTTTCGCTCTTCAAATTTTTCATGAAGTTGATTCCTAAATTAAAATTTGGATTTTGTTAATTGTTAATTCCAATTTTTTTAAATTCAGTTTCAACTTTTGACAAGATCACTGTTTGGCAAAACAACTATCTCAAATTTAAAAAAATGTACCATTTTTCCGCCCGTCAAATTTTTCATGAAAGTGAATTACTGATACAGATTATAGGCAAAGATTCGAGTAAAGGTGAATCGTACAGAGGGATATCCCTTCTCTCGCCAGTAGCCAAGACACTTGAAGCACTACTCCTCCCCAGCCTTGTGGAGAATTTTCCAGCTGCCCACCATCAACATGGATTACGTAAGGTATATAGCACGACGACAGCCTTGCATGACATTTCGACACATATTAATAATGGACTTAATCAGCCAAAGCCGTGTCATAGGACGGTCCTCGTGGTGCTGAATTTTATGTGCGGACGCCAGTCGTACGTGGAATTCAGAGACAATAAGTCGAAATCCCGTAGAGTTAAACAGGGAGTTCCCCAGGGTGGGATGGTATCTCCGGCACTGTTTAATCTCTACCTGTTCTCGATTCTACGCCCCTCCTGACGGCGTCGAGATTGTATCATATGCGGACGACTGTACATTCATGGAATCCGGGCCCATTGTTGATGACATATACGATCGTTTAAACGTCTACATTGCTGATCTTACCAGTTATTTCATTGCTAGGAATCTGAGGATATCTGCCACCAAATCCTCAGCCACACTGTTCACTACATGGACGGCGGAAGTACGTAGGCAGTTGAATGTTTAGAGTCGATGGCGAAATAATTCCGACAGTAAACTACCCCAAGATACTCGGGGTAACATTCGACAGCCTGTTTAAGTTGTCTGACCATGCCACTGCAATTTGTAACAAGCTCCGCGGTAGAAACAAGGTCCTCAAGTCGCTTGCCGGCAGCACTTGGGGTGCGGACTACTTATAAGGCAATTTGCCGGTCAGTGGTAAACTATGCAGCGCCAGTGTGGACACCTCAAACAAGCGACACGCAGTGGAATAACATCCAAACCTGTCAGAACGCTGCCCTTAGAACTGCAACAGGATGTCTCCGCAGTACACCCCTGGATCACCTTTATGCGGAGACCAAGATCATCCCAGTGCGTCGACACAACTACATGTTGTCAAAGCAGTACCTCTTGGGTTGCCATCGAAGTTGTCATCCGAATCACCATCTTGTGGATAGACAACCTCCACCCAGGAATGTAAGGGTTGATCTTCACCTTCTAGAGCCAGAGATCCAGCGTTACAAAAGAGAGCCTCTAGATCAGGCAGCATACCAGACAGGTCCGAACAGGATTCATGAGGATAATGTAGCTGAAGCGGTGAGAAGCTACAAGGTTAATCCTGTTCTCGGAGTCCGACCGCCGCCCATTGCACCGGAGGAGACAAGGGTAGTTTTGGCCCAACTAAGATCAGGCAAGTGCAGCCGCCTCAATTCATACTTATCAGTGATTGATAGCAGCGTAGCTGACGTGTGTCCCATATGTAATCAAGGGCCACATGACACTCGTCACCTTTTTGCTTGCCCAGCTAAGCCTACCCGTCTCACTACCAGATCACTCCGGACACACCCCATCCTTGTCGCAGAGTTCCTTGATCTGGCTACCAGCTGAACTACTCAAGCATAGAACAAAATGGATGAAACTACATAAAAAACTGTTACAACAACAACAACAATAACTATTTTGCTTGATTAGTTAGACACAGACGTGGAAATTGACCTAAACAATCATGGTGGATATTTCAATGCAATTTTAGGCATTTCAAGAAAGCAATCAGCAAAAATTTCCATGCGTTGATGTTCGAAACTGGGAATGAACCAGAGCATAAGCATATGTTACCATTTTTTTTTCTTGATAATAATTTTAGTTTATGACAGCCAAGTCTAAAGTCTGGCTAAGCACAAAATGTGGGATTGTGAATATCATTTTTATTATGCATCCCCTTGAAAAATTGGCAAAAGTCGGGGTTGTGTCCCATCTAAAGGATCCAAATCGAAAGATTGATTTGCAGCTTTATGGGGGCATTTGAAGCATTTCATTAGATACATTGGTCCATATGATGTTTACATCAATTAAAAATTGAGAGCCACAGAGACGCATAATGTTTTTTAGCGTCAGTCTCCTTTCTATAATGCTGATGGTAAAATCGCATGAGCTGTTTTACTTCCTACAGATAACATTTTCAACAATATTATGTTCCAGAAGACATCATATTTCAAACTTCATATAGTATAGCATTGATCTGGTCTCCCTAGACAGATTGGCGAATAGGAAAAACTGGTCTTCTGAATCTCTTCAATTTGGCTGACCATATGCAAAACTGATGAGAATTCCCTTCTGAAGTCGATCGTGATTGGACCAATTATCTCCAGCATTTGACTTAAGGATACACTTCCTTTTTGATAATGTATTTGATACATACTAAAAGTATTCCCTCGGAAACGGCGAAGAGTTTCTGACTCTTTTTTACTTTTTTTACTGGGTGTTATTGATTCAAGAAGTCCAAATAGGGAAAGCATTATAGATAGGTTAGGTTGGACATAGTGGCAGTCCGGTATTTGGGGCTCACTTAAACTATTCACCAAAGATAATGAACTTCTTCCTTATCAATGAGTACTGCCGATACTATAAAGGCAACAAAATAGATATGTCCTTTGAGTGGTCACCTTACTAGTTACTGCCGCCGAAAGTTTTTGTTTCGTACGTTTAATAAAGAAACACAAACTATCAATAGTCAAGCCATGCATGTGCGCTCTTGGACGTCATACATTCAATTGATGGACATAAGGTAATAAGCCAAAATTGTGCCAATTTTATGGGGTTGGGGAGAAGTATTAAAATTTTAAGCCAAGAATTTTTGCTTACTTGGACTTAATTTGTTTTCTTTATTCATTCCCTTTGGGAACATAGGGTATATACAAGAAAATTCCATTGATGATTTTAATTTCTTCCGCCCTTGATTTGAATTCTCAAGGCTTCAGACGATCTGACCGTCCTAGAAATATGTGGCGCAGAATTGTTACTCTGAAAATAAGAAAAATTAACAATATATGTGATGAAATTAAAACCATTAGTAGACGTCATACTTCGAATTTATAGATATTGATCCCATTCGTATATTCTGAAGTATTTGTGCCTATTGCATTACGTGGTTGTTTGTTTGCGCCCACAAGTATTTGTTGTTTTGGATCCCAATTTCATGTTTGGGTTTTTTTTATTAATTTTGGGAACAAATTTTTAAAACTACGATCCAAGAACTTGGGGTTTCTTCGATTTTTTTGCATATTGGAGCCGTTCGTATGTTAGCATTATTAGGGTATTAGGGGTTTCGTTTGCTCTCACATATATGGATTCTCGAGAGCCCCAATTTCAAGTTTGGATTTTTTTTTTGTGTAGTAGAAACAATTTTAAGAATTCAAGCCAAGAATTTGTGGTTACATAGATGTCAGGAAATGTCCTTAAAATCGTATGCTTCCCGGAAATTGTTTGCACTACCACATATATGGATTGTTGAGGGCCCCCAATATCGAGTTTGGGATTATTTTTATGTAATTGGGGAAGTAATCTCAAGAATTCAAACCAAGAACTTGTGATTACACGAACGTCATGCTTTGAATTTATGGGTGTTTATGACATTCGTATGTTCTGAAATATGTTCTTAAATGTGATTTTCCTTTAATGTGCATTTTTCTGAGAAACTGTTTGCACGCGTATATATGGATTTCTTGCAATAAAAACACTTTTTGTCTCTCACCGTATTTCACAAAATCTTATGGGAGATATTACCAACATCCACCATTAAGTCCCTGTGGTAGTTGCTAAACGGTCGCATTAATTTTAAAACTTTAAACCCGTATTTCTCAAAATTTTAAGAGGGATATTACCAACATCCACCAGTAAGTCCCTGTGGTAGTTGCTACACTGTCGTATTAATTTTAAAACTTTAAACCCACTCATGGCATGAGACAAAGAGCTGTTGTCTATTTTAGTACCAACATAGTACATCTCAGGTACAGGGTAAGTTTGGAGTATATTAAAAAACAAACAATACATTTTCATGTATGCCTTACTATTCTTGGAATTTTAAGACAAAGCTTGTAAACAAAGTTTGGTAAATGAATTCAAAAACAAGGATTTTTCATAGAAAAATTACAAAACAAGAACTCCCAAGGTCTACCAGAAATATATTGACCACTATGGCCCACCACCATTGTGGTGAGCGGGGGGGAGGTTGTAGTTCATTATAAAGGGGTCACCTATAGATGCCTGGTTAAAGGGGCGCATGATCTTTCTTCCGGTCAAAGCTTTTGAAAACGACGCGTTACGTTACGGTCTTTATTTTTCTTGATTGTCATACAACGACAATGACAACGACGATGATGACGATGGTCGTTGGTCGGTCGTTCGGTAGGTTGATACTCCTAATTGTTGTTAATGTTATTGTTATTACCGAGTATGACGTTTCCTATGGAGACAAGGAAGAGAATAAGACGCTCAGTATTTTGAATATAAGACGGACGAGAGGAGAACTACTTGCTTACTGCTGCATGCATACAATTAAATATCATCATTTTCACTATTTTATATTCCTCCACCATAATGTGAGTGGTGATGATGATGATGTTTGTTTTTGTTTTTCTCACTTATAATAATTGACATGAACGGTGAAATTAACAGCAGCAACAACAACAACAGCAATGCCAACAAAACAACAATGACGAAAATAAACTGTGTCTGCCAAGAATTAGAGTAGCATTTTTGTGCTATGCTGTGCTGTGCTGTGCTGCTCATTTTAAATATAAAACAACTTACTGTTGAATGACCCAAATTAAGAAACGTTCACATATTATTTTCATTTAGAGCAGGTCGGGTAAGAAGCAAATCTGAGGGGGAGGGGGCCGGTGATGGTTATGGTGAAGACGTAGGCCAGTACTTTAGCCACTACAACACTAGCTCACTTGTACGTAGTACAACAAACAAAAGCCAATCGACAAACCCATCACGAAGAAACCAAAAAAAACAGGACAAGAAAATGAGACCCTTAGAGATGTAAAGAAGAGGCACAGCTAAAAATCCACAGAGGATGTTGTATGCAAAAAAATTCACAAAATTTCACAAAGATTTCAACGGTTTCGAATCAAATGTTGTCTCCTTTTTTCATTTTCCACTTTCTTATGACTATTAAAAGTTTTTTATATGTATTTTTCTTTTGCATTTCTTTTATGGCCAATTGAGTACCCGGAAAATAGTTTATAACCAAGTAACCGGTATTGAAAACGTCCCCATCATCACTACAAGGCAACACACAATTTTTCATTTTTCGCTCGTCGTTTTCACCGACGGTCGCTTAACGTACACACACACACACCCATCAGCCATCAGCGCAAACACTACACTCTCACCCATGCATGCATAGCAGCACACTCATACATCATAATCTATGCCAAACACCATTACACTTTTTTGACATCTACTTCAATCATATAGAGAAAATACACACACTTTGTATCCAATTTTTGCGAGTGTATGGCCATGTGTGTGAATGTGCTTGAAATCGATGGTGGTGATGATGATGATGTGTTTTGTATTTTTATGAAATCTTTTTGTTTGTTGTTTTTCCAACTGCACTTTATTTGTTGTAATTGGCTTGTAAAAAAAAAATTGCCAATCTATATAGTCAGCTAACACACACTTTATTTTATAACAAAATCGACCACACATTTTTTTTGTTAAAAACGCAATTTAGGAGATACACACCAGAGACAACCGAGAGATCGAGAGATGAAGAGGAAAATATGTATATGCTTTTATATATCTATTTGCTCTGCTGCTCTCGTTTATGTGTGTAAAAATACATTTGGAAGAATATGCACAGAGATAGATATATACGGAGGAGTATGTATATACTCATATTTGTGGATCCAGCTAGCAAATATATCGAAAGCAACGACTTGGATAGTTGTATTGGTGTGCAGCGAAGAAAAACCTTGGCTGTAGTTGTATTCGTCGTCGTCGTCGGGTGTTCTGGCAAACTTTTTCTTTTATTTCGTTTTTTCTTTTATCGCATATTAGTTTTATTTTGCATTTTATGGCATTTCTTGATGTTCGCTTATGCTACATTCACTGCACTTACATAAAAGCCTTAGCGATAAGCAAAATCTTAACAAATCTTGTATTATTTCTTCACTTTTAATCATTGACTTTTCCGTACACACACTGATTTCTTCTCTTCACAGTAAATGTCCGCCATATTTGATTTCAATGCAAAGTTGCCACTCTTGCAAAATTGCCAAATGGACAATCGGAATATCTAATAATCGATAAACGATAAAAAGACGGGAAATATTCTCTTATAGCTGCACCTAATTACAGCGTAGTATTCTTTCAGCGAAAAACGCAACGTAGACAGAAAGTGGTCGTGTCGAACATATCCCATATATTGGCCACATTATAAAGGGCACCTTATATGGTCGGATAAACCCTGCGACACAACACGTTGCGGCGACAAATCCGCTAGTATAAAGTCATGTTCGCGTGTTGCGGGGACGTGTTGGCACAACGCCCTGCCAACATTTTTTGAATTTGGGGGCGCTTCTGAGAATCCCCAGTACGTCGAAAACAATCATATACGATATCAAAAACTCGTCGGAAAAGCGCCGTCACTATTGAGAAGTTGTACCACGCCAAGTTACTACAAAAAGGTTTCGCATGAGTGCAATTATTAGGTGCCTTTATAGATCAATTTAGAACGACGCCAATAAGAGACCCTCCAAACAATCAGAAAAAGCACATTTTAAGATAGTGGTAAAAGAATCATTGTGGTCGAGTAAAACACGTTTGTTTAGATATTTATTAATTTGATTAATCATTTACAAATTCTTAAAAATATAACATTTATACCACTATCACATCACATTTAACATAATTTTTTGCATTAATGATGATGTAGAGTTACAAGTAGCGAGTTACATGTTGCAGCGTCTATCAGCCAGTGTTTTTATTCGATGGAGGCAGCGTGTCTGTAAAATATTTGAAAAACAATCACTTTATTCCATTTGGAAAATCAAAAATTGTTTACCAATATACCTTTCACAATTTTAAGCGTAAAATCTATGTTTTCAGAACTTTATTTTCGTTTTTATTTAAATAAAATATAACAAGCTGGTTGCGCTTGGCGTTTCACAAAAAATAAAATGGCTTTTGTAAAAGTAGTGATGGCAAAATACATGTATGAAGTACATTTTGTACTTTATGATATGCTGCCCCCCATCACAATAGGATGGTTGTAGTGACATTTACGAGTCTGTGGTAGCGATGAAGATGAAATGAAACTTTGAAATGCTGGCAGGGCGGTTGGGAGGTACAAATCTTCACGTGTAAGGGGATGTTCGCCAAACATTAGCAAAAACAAATTTATTTTCATAATTAAAACAAGCATTTCTGCAATGAAATTAATGAGGGATCGTTAATTCAGCTTGGAATTTTTATTGTTTCTTCCGTTTTTACAAAAAAATGGCTTTACACCTAACTTTTCGTCCATCTTCATTGTTTGTGTTTATGCTTCTTCTTATTTCTTCATGTTATCATAATTGTTCGTGCAGTGTGAGGGTAAAACTTGAACGAACACACAATAAATAGGCGAACCTCTGTCGTAGTGTTTATCCTACCGTCTAAGGTCCGCTTAAGTCTGAAGGCATAATCGATACTGCTGCATGTTTATGGGATCGATAACACCTTTACCGATTATTTAGTCTTGTACGAAGTGTCGAATCGATCGGACACACTGTAAGATTCTTTACAAACTCAGACATTCCGTCCGGAAAAACTTATAGTCTGTAAGACTCATAACAGCCAAAACGAAAAAGAATAATTTTGTACTATGCTAACCTACACACAAAGGAGAAATAGTCCAAAAATATACCAGAAAAGAATGTAATTTACATAAGTTACTATGGAAATATGCAATATTATTTTAAAGGTTGTTTTCGACAATCAATATACAGAAGTCAATGCTAAATACTTGTCAGCATTTCAAAGTTCGATTTCATTTCCATCACTAAAGGTGGGTATTAAGTTCGAGATTAAGGTGAGTACTATGTTCGTATTTTTCACCAAAACACTAAATTAAAAGTACAAAAATCTATATGAAGACGATTATTAGCCGCTAAAATAATTTTTTTCACTAAAGTGAAAACTAAATCAGTAAAAAACGGCATAAAACTATACATATTTGTTGCAGATTTCATTATAACTTGATGGGGAATAGCCCAAAGCAAATTTTCAAAGTTTGTATTCCTTAAAACGGATTATTAAAAAAAGTAATAGTAAAAAAATTACGATTTTAGCGGATAAACTCGAATTTAATACCCACCTTAAATGTTTTGGTGAAAAAAACCGAACATAGTACTCACCTTTAACACAGATTACAACAAACGCCAATGGGACAATATCTCTGCCAACATTTTTTTTAATTTGACGGCACTTCTGAGAATCGTCGGAAGCAGTCGTATACGATATTCCAAACAGGTCGGAAATGCGCCGTTACTATTGAGAAGATGTAGCACGTCGCATGAGTGCAATTATTAGGTTCTTTTTCAGATAAATTTGGAACGACGTCAATCCTGGAAAATATCTGGAAAAGGGGATCTTCCATTTGGAATGTCGACAATTTTTCACCAATATAACTTTCACAATTTATACTATGTACTACGTTCGGTTTTTGAGTTGAAAATCAATTTAAGCAATAACTTTTCTTGAAAAAAAAAACAAAATTATAAATGAAAATAAACATATAAAATAAACAAATAAACATATGCCTGTAAAGTCTCGCCGAAATCTAGAGGAACAAGAAATTGCGCATCAATTGAGTTAATTTATATGCTTTATATTGAACCGCGAAAATTTCAACGGGAAAAGTGAACATAGTAATAACTACGTTTTCAGTACTTAATATTTGATTTGTTTATTCGTTGGCATTAATCAAATAGTTTTTTTTTTTTACAGAGAAAAAAAAAACAAATTTCAAGAATGTCATCAGCAGTATATGGACCTCTGAGATGTTATTCATAAAGGGTGATTTGTTAAGAGCTTGATAACTTTTTTTTAAAAAAAAAACGCATAAAATTTGCAAAATCTCATCGGTTCTTTATTGAAACGTTAGATTGGTCCATGACATTTACTTTTTGAAGATAATTTCATTTAAATGTTGACCGCGGCTGCGTCTTAGGTGGTCCATTCGGAAAGTCCAATTTTGGGCAACTTTTTCGAGCATTTCGGCCGGAATAGCCCGAATTTCTTCGGAAATGTTGTCTTCCAAAGCTGGAATAGTTGCTGGCTTATTTCTGTAGACTTTAGACTAGAGGTGTGCGCGTGACACGAAATTTTCGTGACACGCGTGATTCACGCGCGAGTCACGTGATTCGTGAATGAAATTTTGACCAAATCACGTGAATGTGCGTGAATGGGACTGAACAAAAATGTGTCGTGCGTGATCGTGCGTGAACATCAAATTCTGTTCGTGAATGTGCGTGAGTAAATTTTTTTCAAAATCACGCTCACGACAAAATTCACGTTCACGAAAAAATTCACATTCACGAACAATTCACGCTCACGAAGAAATTCACTTTCACGAAGAAATTCACATTCACGAAAACTTCACACTCACGATGACATTCACGCTCACGAGAAAATTCACGCTCACGAAGAAACTCACATTCACGAAAAATTCACGCTCACGATGAAACTCACGTTCTTCTTGTGCAAAATGTTAAGCAAAGTGGGGTAAAACTCTGGCTTCTGGGGCCATATAAGTTCATATCGGGCGAAAGCTATATATGGGATCTATATCTAAATCTGAACCGATTTCAACCAAATTTGGCACGCATAGTTACAATGCTAATTCTACTCCCTATGCAAAATTTCAACTAAATCGGAGCAAAAAATTGGCCTCTGTGGGAAAATAAGTGTAAATCGGGCGAAAGCTATATATGGGAGCTATATCTAAATCTGAACCGATTTGGCTAATATTTGGCAAGTTTTTCGAGACTCATAAAATATTCGGATGTACGGAATTTGAGGAAGATCGGTTGATATACACGCCAATTATGACCAGATCGGTGAAAAATATATATGGCAGCTATATCTAAATCTGAACCGATTTTTTCCAAAATCAATAGGGATCGTCTTTGAGCCGAAACAGGACCCTATACCAAATTTTAGGACAATCGGACTAAAACTGCGAGCTGTACTTTGCACACAAAAATACACCAACAGACAGACAGACAGACGGACATCGCTAAATCGACTCAGAATTTAATTCTAAGACGATCGGTATACTAAACGATGGGTCTCAGACTTTTCCTTCTTGGCGTTACATACAAATGCACAAACTTATTATACCCTGTACCACAGTAGTGGTGAAGGGTATAATAATGATTGAACATTTTTACATTTTTAAATTGAAACAAGTAAGGAAAGTCTAAAGTCGGGCGGGGCCGACTATATTATACCCTGCACCACTTTATAGATCTAAATTTTCGATACCATATCACATCCGTCAAATGTGTTGGGGGCTATATATAAAGGTTTGTCCCAAATACATACATTTAAATATCACTCGATCTGGACCGAACTAGATAGACTTCTGCAAAATCTATAGACTCAAAATTTAAGTCGGCTAATGCACTAGGGTGGAACACAATGTTAGTAAAAAAATATGGGAAACATTTAAATCTGAAGCAATTTTAAGGAATCTTTGCAAAAGTTTATTTATGATTTATCGCTCGATATATATGTATTAGAAGTTTAGGAAAATTAGAGTCATTTTTACAACTTTTCGACTAAGCAGTGGCGATTTTACAAGGAAATTGTTGGTATTTTGACCATTTTTGTCGAAATCAGAAAAACATTTATATGGGAGCTATATCTAAATCTGAACCGATTTCAACCAAATTTGGCACGCAAAGCTCCAATGCCAATTCTACTCCCTGTGCAAAATTTCAACTAAATCGGAGGTAAAAATTGGCATCTGTGGTCATATGAGTGTAAATCGGGCGAAAGCTATATATGGGAGATTTATCTAAACCTGAACCGATTTCAACCAAATTTGGAACGCATAACTACAATGCTAATTATACTCCCTGTGCAAAATTTCAACTAAATCGGAGCAAAAAATTGGCCTCTGTGGTCATATGAGTGTAAATCGGGCGAAAGCTATATATGGGAGATATATCCAAATCTGAACCGATTTCACCCAAATTTGGCACGCATTGTTACAATGCTAATTCTACTCAATGTGCAAAATTTCAACTAAATGGGAGTTAAAAATTGGCCTCTGTGGTCATATGAGTGTAAATCGGGCGAAAGCTATATATGGGAGATATATCCAAATCTGAACCGATTTCAACCAAATTTGGCACGCATAGTTACAATGCTAATTCTACTCCCTGTGCAAAATTTCAACTCAATCGGAGTTAAATATTGGCTTCTGTGGGCAAATGAGTGTAAATCGGGCGAAAGCTATATATGGGAGCTATATCTAAATCTGAACCGATTTGGCTGATATTTTGCAAGTTTTTCGAGACCCATAAGATATTCGGATGTACGGAATTTGAGGAAGATCGGTTGATATACACGCCAATTATGACCAGATCGGTGAAAAATATATATGGCAGCTATATCTAAATCTGAACCGATTTTTTCCAAAATCAATAGGGATTGTCTTTGAGCCGAAACAGGACCCTATACCAAATTTTAGGACAATCGGACTAAAACTGCGAGCTGTACTTTGCACACAAAAATACATCAACAGACAGACAGACAGACAGACAGACAGACAGACAGACAGACGGACATCGCTAAATCGACTCAGAATTTAATTCTAAGCCGATCCGTATACTAAAAGGTTGGTCTATGATTACTCCTTCTTGGCGTTACATACAAATGCACAAACTTATTATACCCTGTACCACAGTAGTGGTGAAGGGTATAAACATACTTCCAAATAAAAAATTAATAATTTTCGGAAATAATTGGTTTCATTGGTTCATTAAATTTTGGCTTAGATGTAAAAAAAATAATTCTATATAGTATAATTATAATGTATGTAATTATAATATAATAAAAAATAAAATAAGTAAACAATAACACTATAAATCATTGATTGCCTCAATTAAAAATTAATTAAGTTTTTCGGCCAAAATCAATCCAAATTTTAATTGAATTTATATTTTGATTTGATTAAAATGTTAATTGTATCTGTTAATTTTTTAATTGAGTACGTTTTCAACTTCAGATTTTTAATTAGAAATATTTTGGCGAATTTGTGTGGGTAGCTCATTTGTATCACGAGCGAGAGTGAGTAAGTTTTTAAGTTCGTACTCATTCGTGAATTACATTTTTTCGTTTGTTTTGTAAGTATAATAGTCGTGAACGTGCGTGAGTTGCATTTTACATCGTGAGCGTGCGTGAATAGTTTTTTTATGAATCGTGAGTGTGTGGAAGTACGTTTCATTGTTCGTGAACGTGCGTGAGTAGTTTTTTTTCGAATCGTGAGTGTGCGTGAATAAGTTTGTTGTTCGTGAACGTGCGTGAGTTGATATATCCCGTCGTGAGCGTGCGGTAGTCACTATTCTGCAATCGTGAGTGTTTATCTTTGCAGGATTTTGGTTCGTGAACGTGAGTGAGCGTGAATCAATAAAAACCTTCGTGTGTGAATGTTACGAATTCATTCGTGAGCGTGCGTGAGTGTGAGCAATTCCAAAACGGGCGTGCGTGATCGTGCGTGAATGTTACGAATTCATTCGTGAGCGTACGTGAGTGTGAGCAATTCAAAAACGGGCGTGCGTGATCGTGCGTGAATGTTACGAATTCATTCGTGAGCGTGCGTGAGTGTGAGCAATTCTAAAACAGGCGTGCGTGATTGTGCGTGAATGACATTTTGAATTTGTGAGCGTGCGTGAGCATGCGTGAAAACTCCCTCACGCGCACACCTCTACTTTAGACTTGACGTAGCCCCACAAAAAATAGTCTAAAGGCGTCAAATCGCATGATCTTGGTGGCCAACTTACCGGTCCATTTCTTGAGATGAATTGTTCTCCGAAGTTTTCCCTCAAAATGGCCATAGAATCGCGAGCTGTGTGGCATGTAGCGCCATCTTGTTGAAACCACATGTCAACCAAGTTCAGTTCTTCCATTTTTGGCAACAAAAAGTTTGTTAGCATCGAACGATAGCGATCGCCATTCACCGTAACGTTGCGTCCAACAGCATCTTTGAAAAAATACGGTCCAATGATTCCACCAGCGTACAAACCACACCAAACAGTGCATTTTTCGGGATGCATGGGCAGTTCTTGAACGGCTTCTGGTTGCTCTTCACTCCAAATGCGGCAATTTTGCTTATTTACGTAGCCATTCAACCAGAAATGAGCCTCATCGCTGAACAAAATTTGTCGATAAAAAAGCGGATTTTCTGCCAACTTTTCTAGGGCCCATTCACTGAAAATTCGACGTTGTGGCAGATCGTTCGGCTATTCATGATGAAATATCAAAGCATACTGAGCATCTTTCTCTTTGACACCATGTCTGAAATCCCACGTGATCTGTCAAATACTAATGCATGAAAATCCTAACCTCAAAAGAATCACCCTTTACTTGTTTCAACCATATATATTTTCAAATATAAAAAGAAATCGGGAGAGTTAACAAAAGAATTAAAAAAAAACACAAAAATTCACAGCTTTAAACAAAATAAGTTGAGGATTACATACGAGTATACAACGTTTAATATCTAAAACGCAAATCAATAACTTCTCCGCCCTCAAAATCGAGATCAGCAGGGGTATCATTCAATTCCAAAAGGTCACCATCGAAACTCAATTTTAGTCTAACTATGTCAACACTTAATTCTTCCGAACATTTTATATATAGCATACGGAATTTATCGGTTTTTTGTAAATCTATCTGTAACGGTCGTTTCCATTTATTCGATTGTATCTTCACAGTGATTTTATTTTGATCACGTTGTTTCTTGGGAGCGACTGCGCCCATTGGTAAATTCAGAGCAGTTATAACGCGACCATTAATGAACTGGTAAATTTTATAATCTATCGAATCGGGCGTATCATCCGGTGTTATAATACGACTATTTATGTTAAAAGCAATATTTGACAAATTAGTTCCTTCACGTTCGGCCAATTGTTGGAAAATTAATGAAAATTTTTGATATTTACGTAATTTGAAGGCTTCTGGAATACCTTTCCAATTAACTTTGATTGACAACTCTGGATTATCATCATCCAATGAAATATGAAAACAAGGACTTTTCGTAATATTTTGATCCCTTTTTGATTTCCTTGGTGTGTGTGGTTCTTCATCTTCTCCATCAGAACCTATAACAATTGTACCTTCAATTCGAGGCAATGGACTTGAAACCAAGTCAATAAAGTCCACTTGTGGTGCCCAAGCAGCAATTTCGGCAACATGACTTCGGCGTGATTGTCCACAACGACGACCTCGAGCTTGATCTAAAAATCGTTCCATTATTGAAGCAGATGAAGTGGTAGGAATATCTAGTTCGACTTCTATATGAGGCAATGGACTTGAAACTAGGTCAATAAAGCCCACTTGTGGTGCCCTAGCAGCAATTTCGGCAACATGACTTTGGCGTGATTGTCCACAACGACGACCTCGAGCTTGATCTAAAAATCGTTCCATTATTGAAGCAGATGAAGTGATAGGAATATCTTGTTCGACTTGGGGTTCTTCATTGGAGACATTTCCAAGCGGACTCGTTGCCTTTGCCATAGTATTTGCAGCAACAGCGGCTGCTTGTTCCTCTGTTACTTTGTCCGGAACAGGAACTACATCTTTGATTGCATTGATTTGTTTTGGCCGTTTGTGTGGCCGTTTGCCAATGAATGAATCAAAATCATCATTGAAACTGTCATCAATGTTTGGCACATCATCAACACCGTTTGAATTATTGGATCGTTCCAATGACTTGAGGATTTCTTGCTGATTTAGTTTTCGAAAATCATCCAAATTTTTAAAAATATCAAATTCTTCGTTCATATTAAAGCAGCTGTGCAAAATAGACGTTTGTTGGATTTTTTTTTTGCTTGCCCGGTTTTGCTTTTTTGAAGATGGGGAAAAATATATAATTTAATGCCAACATAATGTCAGCCTTACTTAATTGAGGACAACTTGAACTCTAAGGTAAACCATTGAAAACACGTTAGAATTCGTGTTGAATGCAAATAGTTTTCTAGTGGTCGTGTTTGTTGACACATAACGGCGTTGCTTTCTAGGTCTGCTTTGTTATATATCATATAACGGCGTTACTTTTCATATAGGCTCTGAAATTTATATATTTATCAAAAATCGTGTAAAAAAACATAGATTTTTTTAAATAATATTACATTTTTAATGGCACCTAAGATTCCAGATAGGTAAGGAAATGACAAATTCGAAATATTTAACAGATATTATCATCTGGGTCTTTACAGATGGCTAGATTACAAGGCTGTTGGCAAAAGAATTGATGGCACGAGATTTGTAGCATTTAAAGTTCCACTAAGATCGGTAAGATAAATGAACAATAAATAAAAACTAAATAAATATTTGGAAGTTAATTGATATAGTAGTTTAGATAGTTTAAAAACTATGAATGAATGTGGTTCCCATATTGGCAGGTCATATTGATGAACATTTTTGTATAGATTGCGGGAACCGTAAACAGACAAACCATTGCTTATTGTTTAATGTGAAAATATTCCGAAAACAAATATAGGAATGTAACATGTTTCGCATAAAGTTTCACCCATTGATGCAAAATATTGTGAAGTACATTCTACTTGGCTGCTACTGTCGAAGTGATCGTGACCTATTTTTATAGCACGTGGAAAGTACATTCTTTTAATAGGCTTAGTACTTTGCGAACCACCTTCATATATATATATTCTCTTGATTGTAGTGGATTTTTGAGCCTAGGTTAGGACATGCGTCCGCACGTATGTCCTTTATTACTTTCATGTAAAAAATAAATGATTAACAAAAATCCAAAAATTTCTTTTGTCGTTGTATTTCAATTAACTATATTCTTATGTGGTTTATGAAATTATGAATTAATCACACATTATTGATTATATTTAATCATAAATTATTTTCTTTTCATTTCTAGAATTTCTCCGAAAAGGAAGAGGATATTCGTTTTGATGGTAAAATGTTACTGGAACAAATACCAAATCTTGGTATAATTATTGATCTAACCAATACGAATCGGTATTATGATCCTAGGGTAAGAATTTTTGTTATTTTGACCAATTTTTTTTTCTATGTTTACTTATACATATGTCTTTTGTGATTTTATAGTTTTTCGAAGATGAAGGAGTAGAACATCAGAAATTAATGATACCAGGTCATGTAACACCGCCGCAGAAATTAATAAATAGGTATAATCGATTTTTATATGTTGAAAAAAAAAAATATTTTTAAATTAAATGTATTTTTGTTTTTGACAATTACAGGTTTAAAGATTATGTGAAAAGATTTTTAAGAAAAAATCCGGATAATGGTAAGTTGTATATTTTTAAAAATTGTATGTTATTGTTTGTCATTAATCTTCAAAGATGTGAAACAAATAAAAAAACGTATAGTTGGCGGAAGCAATTCTAGCCTAAACCAACCATGAACTCTGTCCAAGGACTGCAAATCCTCTTTGGGAGTATGTCTATTTCCCGAAAAACTCGAAAATACAAACTCCAAAGGGCTACAACAACAACAACAAAATATACCATATAGCAAGTAAATGTATTCGCTGTTATAGGTATAGTCTTCTCAGGCACATAATACCGGATGATATATATGAGAATAATTTCCACCGCAATCGGTCCTTTTAGGGATAAAATGGTTACAACAAGGGCTGTGGAGTCGAGCTAATTTTGTCCAACTCCTACTCCGGCATTTTTCATCAGCCTCGATCAGCCGGCTCCGGAGTCAACTCAAATTTAAGGCAATGTGGGTCATATGTTTAATTAATTAAATTATGATATAAATACCAATCACAATATGAGCAGATACCAAAAGTCGTCATTATGTGCATTTTTACATAAATAAAGAAATTTTAAAGTCGGACAGGGCTCAAAGTTGGCCCTTCAACACATTGTGTACCAAAATTATTGATACCAATTCAAATCTTTCAAATTTGTTGCGAGCTATCTAAAGGTATATATTCCCATGAATTTGAATCTGAACCGATTAGAAGAAAATTGTTTACACTTCTACAAAATCTTCTATGCAATTATATTTTAAATCTAACGTTATGGGACGAAACGCATTTTTAGTAAAAAACAAGTAAGGCAAGCCTGAAGTCAGACGGGCCGACTATAATATACCCTGCACAACTTTGTATTTAGATCTAAATTTCGACCATCTCAAATCCTTCAAATTTGTTGAGTGCTTTATATAACGGTTTATATTCCCATTAACCAATATTTAATACTGACCCGATTTGGACAAAATTTTTCAGACTACTACAAAATCTCTAGACTTAAAATTTAAATCGGCTAATGCCTTGTGGCGGACAAGTTTTCGACTTAGCAGTGCCAATGTTACAAGAAAAATGTGGGTATCTTGGCTATTTTTACCCAAATCGGAATATAATATATATGGGGGCTTCGTCCAAATCTGAGCCGTTTTTTACCAAATTTGGCACACATTTCTAAAATGTTAATTCTATTCTCTGTACACAATTTCAAGTAAATCGGGGTGAAATGTTGAGCTACGAAGAACATATGAGTCTAAATCGGTCAAACGATGTGCAAAACTTTAATGTACATCGGATTAAAACTATGGCTTCTGGGGC